>NW_027363766.1:370000-475963 GCF_046119375.1 Phyllobates terribilis | reverse complement strand
AGGTGATGGCTTATTTTTTGCGCGTCGAGCTGACGTTTTTATTGATACTATTTTGGGTTAGATCGGCTTTGCTGCATACAGGAGATGAGCAGATCGCCTATATGCAGCAGAATTGTTCACTTGCTATGAGCATCAACCACTGGCCGGCGGCGCTCATAGCAATCAGGACATGACAACCACTGGGGTCTGCTGCAGACCGCGGGTTGTCATGCCAACCCATCGGTGACCCGCGATCATGTGATGGGAACACCGATGGGCGGGGCTAATGCCAAGATTGACAGCGACATTTAACTGGTTAACAGCTGGGGGTGGATCGCGATTCCACCCGCGGCTGTTGCGAGCACATGTCAGTTGTATAAATCACTGGTTCAGTGCAGGCTGAGCGCCGGGGCCCGTGCTGAACCGGGTATGATGACCTGGGGCGAACTAGTATGCCCCAGGTCATAAAGGGGTTAAAAGATCTCTACTATGGAGAGAGGCCCGACTGTGTGTTCAAGAAACTCACTTAAACAGTGTTGACGTACACAGGTTGCAGAACAGAAACTTCCCAATGTGTTTCACTCTCACGCAATTGGTAAAAAAGGGGAGTAGTAATAGTGATAAAAAACACCATCGCCTTCCAATTGATCAACAGCATTGTAGACAATGAAGGCAGATACATCATCTTAGTATGCAGAAGAAATAACAAAATTTACACGATCGCCTCCAAATATGCCCCTAATTCCAAGCAGATTTCATTTGTTAAGGAAACTTTAGCGGTAATAACAGATGCAAAAAAAAGAGCCCTGCTGGTGCGCAGGGATTTTAATATCACCCCATGCCAGGCATAGACAAATCTGTACATCCTCAAAAAAAGAAAAAGCTCGTTCTCTTTCTCAGACTCTCTTGGCGTAAGAACTCTACGATGTTTGGCGAGTTTTGCACACCTCCGTACGTGATTACACGTTCTATTCACATTCACACAAGGGCTACTCAAGAATCGACCTAATTCTTACAGATAAATGGTTATTACATGACATCCAAAAGCCACGATAGGTAACATCACATGGTCAGACCATGCCCATCTCGTAACACATTAAAGAGGGATACAACTACACGACATACTCCCCATGGAGAGTAAATAATTACCTAATCGCAACACATAAAATTAGGCCCCAACTGCAGGAGACCTTGAAAGAATATTTTATAATTAATAATACACTCAACGTGTCCGCATCAACAGTATGGTATGCTCATGAGGCTTATATTAGAGGAAAACTAATTCAAATAGCATCCCAAAACAAAAAAGAAAGAATATGCCAAATAGAGGAAATCAACCAAAACAAAGCCTCACTAGAAGAAATGCATAAAAACAGCCCCGTAAACACAACTCTCCAAAAATTACAAAAATTAAGATACGATTTATATCAATTGCTCCAACATAAATACGGGCATAACCTACGGAAAAGCAAAGCTAAATACTATTGGCAGGGAAACAGAGCAGGTAAAATACAAGCGACTAAAGTCAAAGCTAAAATGACCAAACAAAGAGATTGCCAATACCTTCGCAAATTATTACTCAACCCTCTACAATTTACAAAAAAAACAATACAATACCACAACCTAATGCCCAACTGATCAATCAATTTTTAGAAAGTATAAAGCTACCCAAAATATCAGAAGATAAAATATATTAAACCAACCAATATCCCAATTAGAAATAAAATGTTATGATCTGCAACATGTACTAAGGAAAGATAGGGGAAAGCTGTCCCTACATTAAGACTAAGCTGAATCCCTATGATGTAGCAGGCTGCCTGTTCCTAGCGAACAGACCCGCCTTAGTACTCGGCTAGTCTGAACGAAGACCTATAGCATTAAGGTCCCTAAAAGAACTAAGGACTAGGACAAAAAATGGGACACCTCCTAAACAGAGAAGTTGCTGCAGAACACAAAAAGACAAACTGACAAAAGGTACAAGAGGTACCAGAAGGACCAAGTGAACTGACAGAGAAGGGCACCAAAGCACCAGGCTAGAGAAACAGTCAAACACTGAAGTCCAGCACAGCCAGAAGGGCGGAGCTGGAATATAAAGGCAAATGGTCACGTGACCGCAAAACACAAGATGGAAAAAACAAACAGGAGGGTTCTAACAGTACCCCCTCTTTTATGAGGATCCTCCGGATCCTCCAGATTCTCCAGGCCCAGGCCTATCCGGAAACCTCCTGTGGAAAAGCTTTAACAAGCCTAAGAGCAGAGACATCATCCGTCCTTACCCACGAGTTATCTTCGGGACCAAAACCCTTCCAGGAGACAAGATACTGTAATCTCCCTCTATGCCATCTAGAATTCAAGATACGAGAAATTTCATATTCGCCGTCTTCCACCAAAGGAGGAACTGTGACAGTGACGGCCCTATCAGATACATCAGCCTTTTTCAAACATCATTTTTATTTGTTTTTTTCAACAGAACAAATCATAGAAAGACATATAAAACAAATAAATCAAAGCCAGGGTGCACATAATAAGGAACCTGTACACAGATCATCCACAATGAATAATCAATAAGTTCCGGTTAGCTGGCTTAACAAATAGACATCTAAACTAAGTATTAGCAAGTTACAGTCATCTACAGTCAATGGAATTAATTAAATAATGATAAATTGTGATGATTATCTCCCCTGTGTTAAATAATTAATAGTGGATATTCATTTTATTCTCAAATTTTGAGTTTTATACACTGCACAAGGATTGCATCAGCCATCGTGTCTAGTTGACATGCGCTATTTGTGTGTGTATTTTTAGTTCACTACCATATGTAGAACAGGTGTGCCATACGACTGGCTATAAAAGCCCATGGTACAGAAAGGGGGGCTCTCTTGCTCTTCCCACCCCACAAGACACAGAATCTTCATGCTGAGAAGTATCTGACATGTAGGCCTGGACACGTGCTGGACAAAGACATGATTTACCAGCCAGGATCCAAGGAAAGATGGGTGAATCTCAACAATTAAGCTAATTATGGACAAATGGACAATTACTTTATAACTAATTATTGTATGTACCTGCTGCAATCTGATTCTTTTTAATGGACAATCCAAGAATAAATAGATACATTTTTTTATAAGAATATCGTGATATTGATACTTTGAGAAGTCCTCAGTAGAGAAAATAATACAGAAAGAAGTATTATTTTACACCCTGCTTTAGTTAACACGTAAGAGTCCTAGGTTATTATTTAGATCCTCCAGAATATACCATTCTGTAGAAGTAAATGGTTTGACAATTTTATTCTTTTCAGACAGAGAACAGCATGTTATAATAAACTGCTTCCATTTTGATAGAAATTTGCCAGCTTGCTGTTCTTTGTTACAAAGGGTATCTAATTGCTCTACTCGCATAAAATGTTTCATTTGGATTATTAGCTCTGCTATAGGGGGAATGATAGGATCCAGCCAATGTTTAAGTAACTCTTTTTGCCAGGAAGAATAGAGCATGAAGTAGTTTTGGGGGGCCTTTTGATTTTTGGTCAGGATTTTCTGGGTTATTCCAATGATGTAGTATGGCTACATATGGAGAGAGAGTGTATCCTGGGCCCCATATAGTCTTTATCACATCTGAGACTTGATTCCAGTATACTGTTGAATCAGGGCTGGACCATAGGCCGTGCATAAGATCAGAGTATGGGTGATGACATTTAGGGCATGCAATCATCCTATTTGACAAAGGATCTTTTTTCGGTATATTAAAAGCGTAAATGGCCCCGTGTATTATTTTATTCTGAGTCTCTCTCCATGATTCGTTTATAATGTATTTTCTAAATATATTCCAGCCTAATCTGATCTTAGTAGGGATTTCAACGTCATCAAGTTGCTGCTTCCAATATTTAAAGAAAATGTCAGGGTGTAGAAGTGTATTACTGCAGTTAAATTAAAGGGGTAAGCATAGTCTGATTCCAAAGAGTAATCAGAGTATGTATGTCTTTTGTGGAGCCAGTGAATTATGTAGCAAAAAAGGCAAGCAAGGTTGTAATTCCTGATACTTGGAAAATTGATGCCTCCATCATCCTTGGATGACATAAGTTTGTCAAGGCTAATCCTAGAACGTTTTCCTCTCCATATAAAATGACGGAAGGCCCTATTAAGTGTGATTACGTCAGAGTGTTTCAGCAGTAATGGCAGAGTTTGGAGTTGATATATAATTTTAGAAGTACTTATCATCTTAACGAGATGCGCCCTACCTAAAAAAGACAAGGGCAAATCCTGCCACGATTTCAATTGATCAGTAATTTTTTTGATGGGGGGGGGGGGGAATTTAATGTATATAAAGAAGATGGCAACCGGCCTATTTTTATGCCCAAATACACTGTGTTCCAAATTATTATGCAAATAATATTTTCTCAGATTTTCCAAAATTACCTATATGAATTGCAGTCATTGTAATTTTCCAGTCAAATAACTATTAGAGTACAATTGAAAGGTTTTTGTACAAACTGCCTATGATAACAGTATATTTTTTAAAAAATAAAACACTCAAACTGCACTCAAAATGCATGTTCCAAATTATTATGCACAGCAGAGTTTTCAACCTTTTCATTTTAATAAAGAACAAAAAAATGGTCATTTTTGAAATTATAAGCATTAGCAGGTTATTACAAACTGAAATCAAACCGTTTTCAACTCAAAACTTTATTCTAGGTGATGTTACATTTGCACATAGGACCCTTTGTCCGAAAGGAGCTTCTGAACTCTCTCGTCCATTGAATTTGTCAGGTTTTGGATGGTTTCTGGGAAAAAACTTATGGTGTGGCCCCCATGCTCCCCTGACCTCAACCCCATTGAGAACCTCATCATCAAAAGGAGTGTCTATGATGGCGGGAGGCAGTTCACATCTAAGCAACAGCTCTGGGAGGGTATTCTGTCCTCATGCAAAACAATTGAAGCAGAAACCATCCAAAACCTGACAAATTCAATGGACGAGAGAGTTCAGAAGCTCCTTTCGAACAAAGGGTCCTATGTGCAAATGTAACATCACCTAGAATAAAGTTTTGAGGTGAAAACGGTTTGATTTCAGTTTGTAATAACCTGCTAATGCTTATAATTGCAAAAATGACCATTTTTTGTTCTTTATTAAAATGAAAAGGTTGAAAACTCTGCTGTGCATAATAATTTGGAACATGCATTTTGAGTGCAGTTTGAGTTTTTTATTTTTTTAAAAATATACTGTTATCATAGGCAGTTTATACAAAAACCTTTCAATTGTACTCTAATAGTTATTTGACTGGAAAATTACAATGACTGCAATTCATATAGGTAATTTGGGAAAATCTGAGAAAATAATATTTGCATAATAATTTGGAACACAGTGTAGGTGATATGGGATGTAGCTATATTAATATCATAGAAAGATTTTTTTGGGTAGAGTTTCATACCCTTTTCAGTTAATGGTAGCAATTCACATTTTTTAGTGTTTATTTTGAATCCAGAATATGAGCCAAACTTTTTAAGTAGATCCAACACCAGAGGTAAATGTAGAAAGGGATCTGACATGAACAAAATGATGTCGTCTGCAAAAAAAGTCGCCTGAATTGATTTTTTGTTAAATTAGATGCCTGAAAAAGTTTTAGGGTCTGACAAAATACGGACTAAGGGTTCTAGTGCCAGATTAAAAAGTAAGGGGGATAAAGGACACCCTTGTCTCGTTCCCTTTTCAAGAGGGAAGGGAGAGGATAAAAAACCCGGGTTATGCACCTGGGCTTTTGGAGAAGTGTATAAATTACGAATGTCATTAAAAAAGGGGCCTGACAATGACATCTTCGTTAAAACCATGTATAACCAATCCCAACTTATATTATCAAAGGCTTTTTCGGTGTCAAGGGAGATAATTGCTGTGGATCCCTTTAGATCAGGAGTAGAGTGGATTTTATCGAGCGCCAATAATACTTTCCTAATATTTAGCGTGGGTGAGCGACCTTTAAAAAAGCCTGATTGTACATGGGATATAAGGTGGGGTAGAATGGAGGTCAGTCTATCAGCCATTATTTTAGATAAAAGCTTAATGTCGATATTTATAAGTGAAATCGGTCTGTATGAATTGGGGGATAATGGATCTTTGTCTGGCTTTAGTAATAATTTGACATAAGCCATAGTTGCGGAAGGGAAAATGGGATTGCCACAAATTATTTTGTTGAAGATCGGTACTAACAACGGGGACACCTCTTCCGTTAAGGATTTAAAGAAGTCAGAAGTGTATCCATCAGGTCCAGGGGCTTTGTTTGGTTTCAAATTTTTAATTGTAGTGGTAATCTCCTCCAATGAAAGAGGTTTATTTAATATAGATTTATGTTCCTCCGGAAAAAAAGGTAATTTGACCTTATCCAAGAGTGTATCAGAGAGGGGCAAGGTTTGTTTTGCTTTTTTGTATAGGTCCTTATAGAATGAGCCTAAAATCTCATTAATTGATTTAAGGTCCGTGTGAATAACCCCATTATTATTTCTTAATTTAAAAATTCCCTATGGCTTTCTCATACCTTTAGCTAAATTGGCCATCACCCTCCCCGATTTGTTACCAAACCTATAAAAGAATGCTTCTGTTTGAGATAAATGGAATTTTTCTCTCATATCTGCATATTGGTTGAATTCAGATTGTTTTTGAGACCAATGTGTTTTATTAAGAGGGGAAGGGTCAAGAAGAAATGTAGTGTAGGCTTGTTTCAGTTCAGAGGACAATTCACTATATTTTTTCATAACCCTTTTTTGTGAGAAAAAGTATATGCCAAAATTTTTCCTCTCAGTACCGCCTTGGCCGATTCCCACAATAATGTGGGGTTATCTTGGTGTGCCGAATTGTCAGATAAAAATTCGCTAAACCATATCTTGAGAGAGGAAATAAATGAGTTGTCTTTGCAAAAGTAATCTGGAAATCTCCACAAGAAGTCAGGGCCCCGAGGGAAATCCTTTGATAGTTCCAACCTCACTGAAGCATGATCAGAAATAACAATATCATCAATTTGCACAAAAGTAGTCAATACAAGACCAAGAGTCGTTGGCGTGTGAGAAGCGCGTATATTCTCTATTACTGGGTTTCAAAAACCTCCATGAATCAATTAATTGGCAACTAGACAAAAAAGGTGCTAGTGCTTTGTCATGTGAGGTAACCGATTGCGGAGTACCAGTAGTGTTTTTCCTATCCTCATGAACTGAAACCACCGAGTTAAAGTCTCCACCTATTATTTTGTTAGGGTTGGAGTCAAATAAGAGTCTAGTCTCCAATTCTTTAAAAAAAGGTTTGTTGCCTATGTTAGACGCATATACATTGTAGATAGAGAAGGTTCCACAAGACGTAGATAATGTTAATTGAATCAATCTCCCTTCTCCATCCTGCTGCTCACTTATGAGCTGGTGTATAAACTGCTTATTAATAAGGATTAAGACTCCAGCCTTTCTATCTATGGACGGTGAACCATAGATACCCCCAACCCATAATTTTTTCATCCGGGGGAAATCTGCTTCAGGCAAATGTGTTTCTTGTAGAAGGGCTATGTCAGGCTTTAAACGTTTTAAATGTGTAAGGACTTTCATCCGTTTTTGGGGAGAGAGCAAACCTTTAACATTCAAAGATACGATATACATATTCAAAGACTGTAAAGATAGACATGTTTGGTGAACAACTTACAAAATAATGATGACATGTAGTTAGATTACGTACTAACGAGCAAAGCTCGAACATGTGAAACAAACTCAAAAAAACAATATACAAAAGTTTTAAAGAACTGACCTAGCAAGAGCGTAAACATGTTTAACTGCTCGCTAGGGAAAAGACTATCTCCTGGGCTTCACTTCTGCCCGACCATGTGTGCAATATAACAGATTACATTTAAATTTAAATTTAGATTCAAATTCAAACCTAACTCCCCCCCTAATTAAGGTAATTTATCAGAATTTTCTCAAACAATTGCCTCCATAAAAGACTTTCACTCCAGGGCCACCAAGCGTATAAAAGGAGAAACTCATTAAATCAGCGATTGTTATAGCTCTGGTCTCCTTTGTCTCCTTGTTTCGTGGGTCTCCTAGGTGACCGTGAACTAGAGGGAGTTTTTGCCTGGAGGGTCTGTTCAGGACTGGGCCTGTTGACAAAAGAGTCTGCCTTATCAGGTGAGATAAATTCCCGGAAAGAGCCATCAGTGTCTTTCAGGCGTAGAGTATCCGGATAGCGTAGTTGAAAGCGGATTTTTTCTTTGCGCAGTCTGGTGCATAAAGCGCTGAAGGACTTCCTTTTCCTGGTTACTTCAATTGAGTAGTCTTCGAAAAGCAGGATTTTATGGCCTTGAATGATCAATGGGTGGTTTAATTGTTTGTAAGCTCGGATAATGTCAGCTTTATCATTGAAATCCAAAAATTTCATAATGACCTGTCTTGGTCTGGTAGTATTGTGGGCTCCAGAGACAGAGGATGGAGGACCAATTCTGTGGACCCTTTCTACCTTTTTACCTTCAGATAATTTTAGGGCTTTTGGAACTTCGTTCTCACATAGTCCCTCTGCAGACCGCTGAGGGAGTCGCCTGAAAAATGCTCGAATTTCCCATAGACTTACATTGGGCTCGTTGCTCGGATCGAGCACCTGAGCATTCCAATTTGCTCGACCCGAGCAATGAGCACCCGAGCATTTTGGTGCTCGCCCATCACTAATTATTACTTAATAATAAATTGGTGAATTAGGGAGTGTTTCTTGTTTTTATTTAACTCTTTTTATGTCTTTCAGGTTCCCATTTTTGGGCTACTCCTGATTTGCAAGATTACGCCAGATCTTTAGGGTGTTTTTTTTGCTTTTTAATAAGTTGGTGAGTGAAGTGTGGGGGAGTGTTTTCAAAAATAAACTATTTTATCCTGTGTGTGTTTTTTTTATTACTGGGTTAGTAATATATAACAAACTGTGAGGAAAACAATGGCCTGGAAGGGGTATATTGATAATGTATTTACAAAATGGGGAGAACCGCAAAAGAGACCCCTCTCTAACAAGTCATGAAATTTAGCCTTTATTTCATATTTGATTAAAAACGCCTAGGGGTATATAAAAAACTTTGTCCCTAATCTGCCTTTAGTATTTTATAGTGGTATTCATACTTCTACACACACTTAGCGGCACTTGGGTGCCTTCTATCAAACGGTAAAAAAGGAAAAACTGTACTCATAGCACAAGGAGCAATGCTCTTCTGGGAAACACAGTGTCAGCAAAGTGAGCTTCTGGTCTTGGATTTTATCCTAAGTCATGTGATAATACTCGTTAAAGGGTCAATATTGGCTTTTAAGATTGATACTTCCAATAGGTGGCACTAGAGTTCTGGTTCTATTCCTCTCTGAAGAGACAATTTGCATATTTCCCAGAAGAGCATTGCGGTTTGAAAAGTCTCCTAACCTTGACGTGCTTAGCATGTCGCTCTCCGCAAGGAGAAACATTACTTCTTAACACCATGGCTTGATGCAAGCTGACATTATGAAACTGACATCAACCCCATAAATTATTCCCTTGTTTGAAACCATACAAGGGCAATCGGGAAGAGTCGGGCAAAGTGCCCGAATTGGCCCATCTCATAGATGGGCCAATTCTGGGGCGACTGCGGGCTTAGGCAGGGAGGGGGCCAATATTCATGGACCTTTCCAGCTTGGTATTATAAACCTGCACCTGTCTGCTTTACTTGGGCTGGTTATCAAAAATAGGGGGCACCCCACGTCATTTTTTAAAATTATTTCTTTATTTATGATATACATGCGTTTTTTGCATTGCCGCAAAACAAATTGACATGCTGCGGCTCAAAAACACGCACTGCAGGTGACTTTATGCAGTGTAAAAAAAGAAGCACAGTGGACATGGGATTCTGTTAATCCCATCCACTGTACTTGTACTGTACAACACAGTAAAAATATGCTGCGTCCAAAACGCTACTATTCCTTCTCGTGTGCACACAGTCTAAATCTACAATATTCATATTCCAATAAAAACAAGTAAAACCATTGCATTAAAAGGATGCTTCAAACTTTTGATTAGTACTGAGCTTAAAGAAAACCTGACAACTGATACATGTTGCCTAATTCTTTTTCTAAGCTTCTTTTTCTTTCCTTTATACATATGAAATACAAATTATGTTAATATTAATGGGGCTGTGCCACGATAAAGAATACAGTTAACCAACCAGAAAAGGTGGAAATAGTTTTGCAATTCATAGGGATTAAAAATTATGCTTCATTCCAAAGATACCAAGCCTTTTTTTTTTTTTTTTAAATTATGAAGCGTCTCTCTGCAATCGAGCTCGCGGGTCTGTGAAGCAGATGATCTCACTCAGAGGTCAGTTGTGTGAGCGCAGGGGGTGAATCATAGACAGACAGGCTCTGTGCTTACAGCAGGGCGCCTGCGCTGTCAGACTTCTGACAGAGAATATGTTGTGTATGCTGCGGGTGGGGAGTTGGGGGGACCTCTTATGAATGGAACTGCGCAAACTCGACCAGCTGATCACTCACTACCAGGTCGTAATGGAATAACACCAGGGGGCACCAGAGAGCATAACACAAAAAATAAAAGCTTGGTATCTTTTGAATGAAACATAATTTTTAAACACAAATTACAAAACTATTTAATTCCATCTTTTCTGGTTGGTTAACTGTATTCTTTATGGCACAACCCCTTTAACTTTGACTTTAATCTAATTTTAATTTGAATTCAAAAGTTACATAAATTGTTCATCTTTTATTTCTATTTTTGTATGTTGTCAAAATTACTTACAAGGAGTCATTAGAGGATTCATCAGATGTGGCTGATGATTGCTCAGTAGAAAATGGTGGTAATTCCTCTTGAGCAGTGAAAGCAGTGCTGGCCTCAGTCATGTATTTCTTTCTGTAAAACAGGGGTCTCAAACTCGGCTGGGTATATGGGCCGCACATGGAAAAAATTTGAATTTGGGGGGCCGCATTCTTTGTTCAATGTGACATTTTTAGTGATACCATTTTTTTTGTATACACCTTTTGAACATTTTTGCCGTGTTTATTTTTTTATGGCTTGGGTCGTTATGGATGTGGCGATAATAAACGTGCACTTTTTTGTGTTTACTTTAGTTTACATATAAAACAGCATTTTTAGTGCCCAATATTTTTTCATGCTTTATTTTATTTTTTATTTTTTTTACAATTTTATTTCCCCCAATTGGCCACATACAGTAATATTGTCTTACAATTAGCATCATATAGTAATAATGGAAAACATCTTGTAGTAATGTTCCCCATCCAAGTCCCCATCTTGTACTAATGTGCCCCATCCAGGTCCCCATCCTGTGGCTATGTGCCCCATCCAGGTCCCCATCCTGTGGCAACGTTCCCCATCCTGGCGCCCATCTTGTACTAATGTGCCTCATCCAGGTCCCCATCTTGGGGCTATGTGCCCCATCCAGGTCCCCATCCTGTGGCAATATTCCCCATCCAGGTCCCCATCTTGTGGCTCTGGTCCCCATCCAGGTCCCCATCTGGTCCCCATCTTGTGGCTATGTGCCCCATCCAGGTCCCCATCTTGTGGCTATGTGCCCCATCCAGGTCCCCATCTTGAGGCTCTGTGCCCCATCCAGGTCCCCATCCTGTGGCTATGTGCCCCATCCAGGTCCCCTCTTGTGGCTATGTGCCCCATCCAGGTCCCCTCTTGTGGCTCTGTGCCCCATCCCGGTCCCCATCCTGTGGCTATGTGCCCCCTGTGCTGTTCTTCACACACATAAAATAGAAAAAAAAAAAAAGATGATTCTCACCTGTCCTCCGTTCCCTCTGCGGCCTTCCTGCAGATGTGGCCCGCAGGCACCACAGAGTCCGACCCCTTGACGATCCCGACCTGGTCCAGGAGGATCCGCCGACAGCAGTGCTGCATTGCCGCACAGAGACTGTCTCCCAGCACAGCATTTTCAATGTCAGCCGCCGGCCAATCAGAGGCCAGCAGCTGACTTCTGCATATGGCAATGACGTCATACTCGCTGCGCCGACACGCAGATATCAGCTGCTGGCCTCTGATTGGCCAGCGGCTGGCATTGGAAATGCAGTGCTGGGAAACAGTCTCTGTGTGGCAATTCAGCGCTGCTGTCGGCGGCTCCTCCTGGACCAGGTCGGGATCGTCAAGGGGTCTGTGCCTGCGGGCCGCATAAAGCAGCCTCAGGGGCCGCATGCGGCCCGCGGGCCGCGTGTTTGAGACCCCTGCTGTAAAACATACACATCAAGGTCTCTATTAGTGTGAAAAAGAGAAGAAAAATACAATTTTAAGTGATAAAACCTTTCAAGGTGGGAGGAATAGTCCTGGCAAATGTAGAGTAAAGACGTGTTCATTGTTCTTCTGGGCCATAATCTAAACAACAACTACTCGGAGATTACATTTTACCTAACCAGATGGGGAAGAAAGACAACTACACCATCACAGGACACTACAATTACCAAAAAGGCAACATCCACAAATTCCGCACTGATACCTTAGGTAGCGCTCCTAGATCAGAGCAGTTTATTTGGTGTGCAATGTATCGTCCTTCAGGGAGCGCTTCTTCCCAGACCATTCCAAGGTCTCAAGCATAACCTACTCCTTTTGAGTCCCAACACGCAGCTCCAATCATGCATTCCCCAGCATCCTTACCGAGGACAAGCCGGCTTCCAATATCATAGGCTGCTGTCCAGGGATCACTATCTCCCAACCCGGCAGTGGACATGGTGCCAAGAACCACCATCATGCCACAAGATCAACTTCATGAGATAGTTCAGGCTATCTTCTATTGTGTCATAGCTACTTGTGAGTCCAGTATTTACAGTTGAAACCAGAAGTTTACATACACTATATAAAAAGACATACGTATGTTTTTCTCAATATCTCATGAAATCAGTATAAACCTTTTCTGTTTTAGGTCAATTAGGATTGTCATAATTTTTAATATTTGTCAAATGCCAGAATATTGAGAGAGAATGTTTTAAGGCATTTTTACATACTCTAAGATTGCTATTCATTTAAACAATTCTGGACTGCCCATATGATGATGTCATGTGTTTGGAAGCTTCTGTTTTTGGCAACATCCGATTTAATTAGAGACACACATGTGGATGTATTTTAATGCATACCTGAAACACACTGCTTCTTAGTGAAGCATCAGAAGACAGTCTAAAGAAATCAGCCAAGATATCAGGAAGAGAGTTGTGGACTTGCACAGGTCTGGCCCATCCTTGGGTACAATTTCAAGATACCTGAAGGTGCCTCCTTCATCTGTACAAACAATTATACGCAAGTAAAAACAAGATGGGAATGTCCAGCCATCGTCCCGCCTAGGAAGGAGACGGGTTCTTTGTCCCAGAGATGAATGTGCTTTGATCCGACATGTGCATATCAACCCAAGGACAAAAGCAAAATTGTGTCAATACCCACAGTAAAACGAGTAGTGTATCAACATGGTCTGAAAGGCCACTCTGTCAGCCAATACTCCAAAAGAAACATAAAAGAGTCAAATTAGCGTTTGCAAATGCACACAGGAACAAAGACCTTAATTTTTGGAGACATATCTTGCGGGCTGATGAAACTAAAAGTGAACTTTTTGGGCATAATGGCCATCGTTACGTTTGTAGGAAAAAGGGAGAAGCTTGGAAGCCTAAGAACACCATCCCAACTGGGGTGGCAGCAACATGTTGTGGGGTTGTTTTACAGCAGGAGGGACTGGTGCACTTCACAAAAGAGATGGCATCATAAGAAAAGATTATGTGGCAATACTGAAGCAACATCTCAAGACATCAGCCAGGAAGTTAAAGCTTGGGCGGAAATGGGTCTTCCAAATGGACAATGACCTGAAGCAAGCTGCCAAAGTGGTAACAAAGTGGCTTAAGGATAGCAAAGTCAATGTTTTGCAGTGGTCATCACAAAGCCCTGATCTCAATCCCATTGAAAATTTATGGGCAAAGCAGAAAAGGCAGGTGCGAGCAAGGCGACATACAAACCTGGATCAGTTACACCAGTTTTGTCAGGAGGAATGGGCCCAAATTCCGACCAACTATCGTGAGAAGCTTGTGGAAGGATATTGCAAACGTTTGACCCAAGTAATTTAGTTTAAGGGCAATGGCACCAAATACTAATGAAATGTATGTAAACTTTTGACTTTGCAGTGAGTAATAAAAATGCCTTAAAACATTCGCTCTCTCTCTCATTATTCTGGCATTTGGTAAATATTAAAAATGATGATGATCCTAATTGATCTAAAACAGGCAAAGTTTATTCTGATTTCCTGTGAGATATTGAGAAAAACATGCATATGTGTTTTCTTATATAGTGTATGCAAACTTCTGGTTTCAACTGTAAGTTTGACAGAGACAACAGATCCATGGGTCCACATCCTCCTGATGCAGACCGATCAAGGGAAGATATCTGTGCCCCGAATTACAAGTTTACTGTCTCGAATCTCTAGTGGTGCGTTTTTCAAATTTAAATAAAAGTTTATTTTACCTTTGTAATTAAGCACAGTCACACGCTGCATTATTTTACACAACTCAGTGTGGTGGTTTATCCCATCTTAAAAGATCCTCTTCCCGGATACTCCTGTTTGGTGCCAGTGATAACATCGCTTCTGACTCCTTACACATACTTCAAGCCCATCCAGGATCTCAATGACCCCATGACTCCACCCAGAATGAAATGCAAAGAATGGCCAGGAATGTGTTGTTACGGGTCCGGGTGGTGGAAGGAGGGACCAGAGGGGCGAAACTAGGTGCCTACACGGTCTGACCAAGGTCACACGGCGGCTTAGTCGACTCCGTGAACCAGGGAGGGACCGGGCAGGTGAACCAGGTGCTACTCTGGGACCGACCTTGTATGAGAGCAGGTGACTCCCACTGGTCAGATGACAGGAGCTGACCGGTACAGCGGATAAGCACGGCAGGAAGGCAGACGTGTGGTCCAGGTAGATAAGCAGGCTGGAATGGCAGATAGCCAGACGGGTGCTGCAGGTAGGAAGGCTGGCGGGCACAACAGGTAACGGGTAAGTGCTCCGGGTAAGCAGGCTGATGGGTACAACAGGTAACTGGCAGGTGCTCCAGGTAAGCAGGCTGGCGGGCACAACGGGTAACTGGCGGGTACTCCAGGTAGTCAGGCTGGCGGGCACAACAGGTAACTGGCAGGTGCTCCGGGTAAGCAGACTGGCAGGCACAGCTGGCTGGTAATAGGCAGGCGGGCAGAGCCCATAGACAGACTGGCGGGCTGGACTGTAGGCAGACTGTCGGGCTGGGTTGCAGTCAGACTGGCAGACTGGACTGAAGTCAGGCTGGCGAGCAGAACTAGAGACAGACTGGCGGGCAGGACTGACTGGCAGCGGGACCTGAGGGTTGAAGCAAGTGTAAGTACACGAAACAACAACCTTGCACAGGCACCTCCATTTTGGAGGAGGTGCCTTATATAGGAGAAGTCCTCCGGCCATTGGCCGGGGACTCTTTAGGACGAAGCGCGACCCCTTTAAGCGCAGTGCCCGGGAAGCTGCGTGCAGCAGCAGGGAGGCCTGAAGATGCCGGACCAGGACCGCGGTGGTGAGGGGAATGGTGTCTCTGCCCGGCAGGAGGCAGAGACGCCGATGCTACATGTGTCAGATTGTTTAGAACAATAATGACAGGAGGCTGCAGTTAGAGATTACAAGCAGTGATTTACTGATTGTGATCCTGAAGCTCAGAGCGGTATGGTCAGGGCACGATCAGGATTCTCATCCCACACAGCACCGACCAGAGACCTTAAAGCTCGGGAATACTGTTACTAAATCACTACCTATATTCTCTGACAGGCTGCATCTTGTCATTACTCTGACAAATCTAGGCTGGGACTGACCCACTGACCCCATCCCCAAGTGGAGCGTATGTTAGTATATAATGTACTTATTATATATAAATACACACAGGTACAATACATAAACACATATATAAATGTATAGTATATACACATATGCAGTAGACACAGTTGTGCATTATACATGGACATATTCTATCTGTGTATAGTATATATAGGCATGTACTGAATGAGTGCGATTCATATATAGCTATACAGTGAACCATTAATGATTTTGAAAAATCTCCCCAGAGTGGGTAAAGTCTAATACACAGAAACACTCAGCCCCCTTGCAAGTGATCTCAATAAGAAACCCTCTGACAGAATCATGATTCAGTGGATTATCTCTAGAAAATAAAAGGATCAGCCAGATACTTTTCTCCCCTAACATCTGTCGGGAGTCCCCCAATAGAGAAACGCTTCCACCATGAGAGGGGATGAGCATCTCGCCTCAGATGGCGGCCTTACATGCTTCCCAGGGGTGACATTTTGCCGCCTCTGCCAAAAGTGAAACTCAGCCAGTCTGCTATTACACTGACTGCTGGCTCAGAGAACAGTGAGACGCCGATTCCTACAAACTGACTCTTATTGTTATGCACACGCCTGGGCGGACTGGCGTGTGCGTGATTTAGTGATTCCACTGTGCCATGAACCGGAGAGTGCCTGGAGGGGCGTAACTAAGTATCTACCCGATCCAACCTAGGTCGCACGACGGCTAACGACGCCGTGCACCAGGGAGGAAACGAGCAGAGGGACCAGGTGCTACTCCAGGCCAGACCCCGGACACGGCTGTTGACCCACACCGGGGAATACAGGAACAGGCAGGTTAGGCTGGCACACAGACAGGTGGGTATTGGGAGGCACGGCTGGCATGCAGACAGGTGGGCACTGGCAGGCCCGGCTGGAGTGCAGACAGGAGGATACTGGTAGGCACGGCTGATATGCAGACAGGACGGTATTGACAAGTACGGCTGGCGTGCAGACGGAGAGGTACTAGCAGGTTGGAGCACAGGCTGGATAGGGTCCAGTACAGACTGGGATTCAGGAACAGAACCGCAGATGCGGTAGACAAGCAGAGCAGAGAGGAACTGCCGTAGCGGTGGGCAAGGCGGAGCAGGGAGAAACCCGCCAGAAAGGTGAGCAAGGCAGAGCAGAGAGAAACAGCCGGAGCGGTGAGCAAGGCAGAGCAGAGAGAAACCGCCGGAGCGGTGAGCAAGGCAGAGCAGGCAGGAACCGCCAGAGCGGTGAGCAAGGCAGAGCAGGCAGGAACCGCCGGAGCGGTGAGCAAGGCAGAGCAGGCAGGAACCGCCGGAGCGGAGAGCAAGGGAGAGCAGGCAGGAACCGCCGGGGCAGTGAGCAAGGCAGAGCAGGCAGAAACCGCCGGAGCGGTGAGCAAGGCAGAGCAGGCAGGAATCGCCAGAGCGGTGAGCAAGGCAGAGCAGAGAGAAACCGCTGGAGCGGTGAGCAAGGCAGAGCGGGCAGAAACCGCCGGAGCGGTGAGCAAGGCAGAGCGGGCAGTAACCGCCGGAGTGGTGAGTAAGACAGAGCAGAGATAAACCGCCGGAGCGGTGAGCAAGGCAGAGCGGGCAGAAACCGCTGGAGCGGTGAGCAAGGCAGAGCGGGCAGAAACCGCTGGAGCGGTGAGTAAGGCAGAGCAGAGATAAACCGCCGGAGCGGTGAGCAAGGCAGAGCGGGCAGAATCCGCCGGAGCAGTGAGCAAGGCAGAGCAGAGGGGACAGGGCTCTGTTCACACCGAACAGACTGGAAGGGAAAGGCAGAACCAGATACACACAAGATACTTGCAATGAAGTAGCAAGGCAGAGCAGGCAGGAACCGCCGGAGCGGTGAACAAGGCAGAGCAGAGACAAACCGCCGGAGCGGTGAGCAAGGCAGAGCGGGCAGAAACCGCTGGAGCGGTGAGTAAGGCAGAGCAGAGATAAACCGCCGGAGCGGTGAGCAAGGCAGAGCGGGCAGAATCCGCCGGAGCAGTGAGCAAGGCAGAGCAGAGGGGACAGGGCTCTGTTCACACCGAACAGACTGGAAGGGAAAGGCAGAACCAGATACACACAAGATACTTGCAATGAAGTAGCAAGGCAGAGCAGGCAGGAACCGCCGGAGCGGTGAACAAGGCAGAGCAGAGAGAAACCGCCGGAGCGGTGAGCAAGGCAGAGCAGAGAGAAACCGCCAGAGCGGTGAGCAAGGCAGAGCAGGCAGGAACCGCCGAAGCAGTGAGCAAGGCAGAGCAGGCAGGAACCGCTGGAGCAGTGAGCAAGGCAGAGCAGGCAGGAACCGCCGGAGCGGTGAGCAAGGCAGAGCAGGCAGGAATCGCCGGAGTGGTGAGCAAGGCAGAGCAGGCAGAAACCGCCGGAGCGGTGAGCAAGGCAGAGCAGGCAGGAACCGCCGGAGCGGTGAGCAAGGCAAAGCAGAGAGAAACCACCGGAGCGGTGAGCAAGGCAGAGCGGGCAGAAACCGCCGGAGCGGTGAGCAAGGCAGAGCGGGCAGAAACCGCCGGAGCGGTGAGTAAGGCAAAGCAGAGATAAACCGCCGGAGCGGTGAGCAAGGCAGAGCGGGCAGAAACCGCCGGAGCGGTGAGCAAGGCAGAGCGGGCAGAAACCGCCGGAGCGGTGAGTAAGGCAGAGCAGAGATAAACCGCCAGAGCGGTGAGCAAGGCAGAGCAGAGGGGACAGGGCTATGTTCACACCGAACAGACTGGAAGGGAAAGGCAGAACCAGATACACACAAGATACTTGCAATGAAGTAGCGAGTGGACTCTAAACTCACAAACGGAAGTACAGCGACAACGAGTAGGAGTTAGGTGCAGGTTCAGACTCTGCAGAAAAAGGGACATAGAGGGAAAAACGGACATAGAGAAAAACAGGAAACAGGCTAGGAGAGTGTTCAGACAGGAACTGAGTGATCAGACAGGAACTGACACTGCAGCGAGATACAGGAGCAGGTCTGGGTATGTGGCCCCCAGAAGGCGGGACGAACAGGCTAGGAGCGTGTTCAGACTGGCCTGGAAATACAGCCTCCAGGAAGGCGGACAGACAGCAAGAAAACACAGATAACAGATCTAGGTATGCGGCCCCTAGAAAGCGGGACGAACAGGCTAGGAGCATGTTCAGACTGGCCTGGAAATACAGCCTCCAGGAAGGCAGAAAGACAGGCAAGAAAACACAGAACAGGACCTGGCACATTCAGAGTCAAGGAGCACACTAAATGATAGAGTTGCTCAGGCATCAGCTTTCAGGTGGAGCTGGTTTAAATATCCAGTGACAGACAGCAATAGGCTGAGGATGCATTAGGGGTGTGCCCACAGCAGCTACAAGAAACAGGAAGTAACCGGGCCGCCGCCCTAAGCAGTCAGAACAGAGACAAACAGACAGCATGAATAGAAGCCAGGCTAGCAGACTGGACTGAAGATCAAGTTTGCGATCTTGCATAGTGAGAGATGGTGCACCATGCAAGCCCGCCACCAGGTATGTTACACTTATACACATGTTCACAATTGCACAAATGACTGGCACGGCAGAGAATAAGCGCTCATCCTCCACCTCCACGATGTGCAGTGGCATAATGAAGTGAACTTATTTTACGGCTGACATCACAGCTGTGCTTCAGAGGTGCATTAAAGAAGTTGTCCACTACATTTATATTGATGCTCTATCAATGTCTGATTGGCAGGGCTGGCGGACCCTGGCCTATCAGCTGCTATCAGTGTCGGCAGCAGCTGTCGTTGGCCAAAAGTGTTTACTTGCGGTGCTTGGCCATCTAGTTGTTGAGGTCGCTGTTCGTACAGTATATCTGCCTCCCAATGAATTGAATAGGAGTACCCCGTGGTGGCCACTACAATTAGATGGCCAAGCTCTACAAGTAAGCATTTCCAGCAGCCGCCGCCACCACCGATAACAGCTGATCGGCGAGGGTGCTGGACCCCAGCCAATCAGACGATGATGCCCCATTCTACGGATAGGGCATCATTGTAAAAGTTGTTGACAACTTCTTTAAGGTAAGTTCTCGGTATTAGCTGAAGACACTGAAAACTATAATTTTGGTGACATCGTATTAGTATGAGCAGGGCTGTGGAGACGGTAAGCTAAACCTCCGAATCTGACTCCTCAATTTCCATGACACCGACTCCGACTCCATGACTCCGAATCCCTAATACATGGCTCATCTTTAAGTGATAAATTTATGATAGCACAGATTCATCTCAGCTAAAAGTCTACACCCTTAGACTATAAAAGGACAGACGTTTGTAGGACATTTCATAACTTTCCCAAATTGTTATGAAAACATATTCCCTACAAACTGCATTGAACTACTGTACCCAATTTATTATATATTTTAGGAGTGGGTCCATTTTATACCAAGTTCACCAAAATGAACACTGACTAAGAATCCACAGCCTTGAGTATGAGAGGGCAGTATGGGAGAACATGGTTCAAGAGGGGGGGAGAAATGTGCTAGAAAGCAGCATGGGAGGGACATTATGTTGTCAGTAAGGATGATAGCTTGTGGGATGCACAGTATTGAAAAGAGGCAGCTTGTGGTGAACTGTTTGGAGAGAAGGCATCGTGTGTGGGATAGAATGGAGAGGGGGCAGCATGAGGGGGAAGTATGAATGGAGAGGGGACAGCTTGTGGGAGACTTGATAAAGAAGGGACAGTATGGAGATGGCTACAGCATCAACATAATTAGTAGATAGGGGACAGCATAAACTGGGGATGGTGTGGATGTCATAGTTCATAAGGGAACTGTGTGGAGGTTAAAGTTCATAAGGGTGGTTAGTGTGGCAGTTATAGTTCACAAAATCAGAGAATGTAGACATTATAGTTCAAAAGGGAAAACAGTCTGGCGGTTATAGCTAATATGAGCAAACAGTCTGGTGGTTATAATTCATAAGGACAATTGTGGCGGTCATCGCTCCTAAGACAGAATTGTGTGGAGACTGTGGTTGACAAGGAGAGCAGTGTAGCGGTTATAAATCATAAGGGGGGATATTGTGGAGGAAATATTTTCTAGTAGAGGGAAGTTTAGGACATATATCTTGAGAAGGACAAAGTGGGTGTCAAATTTTGTACAAGAAGCACAGTGAGGGGCAATTATTCAGGGGCACAGTATAGCAGGGATGTGGAGTCGGTAAGCCAAACCTCCGACTCCGACTCTGTCTCCTCAATTTCCATGACACCGACTTCAACTCCGACTCAGACATACATAGTTCATGTTTAAGTGATAAATTTACTGTAGCAGCACAGATTCATCTCAGATAAAAGTCTAGACCCTTAGATGAGGAATAGGACAGACATTTATAGGACATTTCATAAATTTCCCAAATTATTATGAAAAAAATATTCCCCACAAACTTCATTGAACTACTGTACCCAATTTATTATATATTTTAGGAGTTGGAGTCGGTCCATTTTATACCAACTCCGATTTCAACTCCATCAAAATGGACACAGACTCCACGACTCCAACTCCGACTCCACAGCCCTGCAGCATAGAGCAGATATTTTCAATCAGGAACATTATAATGATACTCTTATTTTGAAAGGTACTGTGTTGGGATGTGCTGCAGAAGACTAGAGAAGATGGAAGTCTGTAGACACAAGCTGTGGATGTGAAAAGTCATCATGGCGTCTGGACAACATGGAGAAGAATAGAAAGAAAACAACACCAATCAGAGAAGATGTCGCTTATAAAGTACCGGGATATAAATGTTTATTTGTGATGTTGCCTGTCTCATCAGTACTGTGGCTTCTGTATAGTCCGCAGTCTGATGTTGACTGATAGCAACGCTTAATATCTCCTTACCATTGTTATGGACATACTGGGAGTTATAGATTTGGGAGATAAAAATGTATATGTTGAAGCAAGATTTGACATTGCAATTGATTGCTGTATTAAAGGGACTCAGCAAAGGATGACTCTTCAAGCTAAGTACATGTGCTTGGTTCTTCACGGCTGTGCCAATCATTTAAATTCACCTTTACATCTGCTTCATACTCCTTTCTTCTCTGATTATCAGCTCTAAATTCATAAGGCCTGAGAAAGGCAGAGATAGATGGAAACAAAGCAGATGAGAAAGTGAAATTTAAATTATTGGCCCAGCGGTGATGCACCGAGAGCTTGTACTTTGCTTGAGCAGTAATTTTGTGCTGACAGAGCACCTTTAAAGGAGGTATCACAATTCAGAATTTTTTTTTACCCAAGTGCAGTTTGTTATACTGTATAAACATAAAATACGTGCATTACAAACTGTCTCCAGGTGCAGTGCTAAGTCTTCTGCATCGGTGTCTGGAATTGGCTGCATTACTGATGTCACATCGACAGTGTGGCAGACAACAACCTAGCTCAGCGGCTCTGAGCAAGTCATTCTATCTATTCTGGCAGAGCTTACTTATTAGCTGCCGCATTGTCAAAGTGACATCAGGACTGCAGTCAATTCCAGACACTAGTGCAGCAGCTGAAATATATCAGTGGACCTGGGGACAATGAGTACAGCTGGTTTATTTTTTAATAACAAACTGCGCAGAGGTACAACATTTTCAGAGTTTAACAGGACAAATCCTTTAAGCTTAGTGCTGTATCTATGTACTGATGATGATTTTGGAAAAGTACTCATGCAGAAATTCTGATTTTTTTTGATTATGTATTAATGTATTGATGGTGGTTCTGGTGATATTGTTATCTCTGTATGGTAGTTCTAGTCAAGTATTCATGTACTGTTTGTGGTTCTGGTGATGTATTCAAGTAATGATGAGGGTTCTGATACTGTACTTGTGCATTGATGATGGTTCCAGTGCTATATTCAATTACTGATTATGGTTCTAGTGATGAATTTATGCATCAATGGTGGTTTTGGTGCTATGTTTAAGTACTGATGGTGGTGCTGGTGCTGTATTTATACACTGATGAAATGTTCTTGTGATATATTCATGTAAAGATAATGGCTCTGGTGCTGCCTTCCCTCATTAAAATAAAATACACAATTAAAAATATTTTGTTATGTCCATATGCATAAAAACACATAAGCTCTGTTCACACATGTTGGGTTTTTCAGCGTCACAAATCTGCAGCACAACCTAGTCTCTGGCAGGAAGTCAGCTGTGTCAAAAATTCAGGTTTTACTGTCTTTTTTGTGCGTTTTTTTTTAACTGTCCTACTGTCTCTTGTAAGGTGGCTAACAGACACATAGTTGATGGGAGGTATGTATCACAGAGATGTCTGTCTTCTGATGTAACCCGGAATGTTGCTCCAGTGCACGCAAGCAGTAAGAGGACTGTTTGGTGCACCTGGGACGGGGTTACGGGTAGTTGGGAGAGATGGGCGAGTCTAGCTAGCCACATACCTCACGTCTGGGCGTGGTTAAAATATAAAAAGGAGGCCGGTGTTTGGCACATGGTCTGTGTGTTTGGAGGGAGAATGCTTCCTGTGTGTTGTGGTCTCATGACTGAGCCAGTGAAAGGGATGCTATCCACAGCCTGTGTGCCCACACGACTGGCTAACCAGAGACTTTGCCTTAAGGACTTTTTACTTAGTTTTTGCATGAATTAAAGGCTGTTTGTATTCCTTTTGCCTGGTTGATGAAGTAATAAATCGACATGGACATTTAAAGGAAAATGCTTCCCGATGAACACAAGTGAGTAGAAACCCCACAATTGGTGTTAGTAGTTTGGACAGCATTCCCAGCAGAAACGTGTGACCGCTAAAAGGAAGACTGCATGTTCAGGGTGAAGTCTGCCACAAGCCAGCAAGTGACAACAGACAAAATGGAGGACCGGCTGAAACATTTAGTGCAGGCGCAGCAGGCACAACATCAGCAACACCAGCAATTAATGCAGTAGCAACAAATGGTGCAACGAGAGACCACTGAGTTGCTGATGCAGCAGATCCAGCTCCAGAAGCAGCAGCAACAGGATGAGTATCATCAACAGCAGCAGCAGTTCAAGTTACTTGCAGAGACGATCTGTGGCACGGTGACCGCAAAGACAAGGTCAGTGGACGATTTTTCTATCTGGAAGGCGGTAAGGAGAGCCCTACAGAAAATGACCCAGGGGATGACAGAGGCCTTCCTGACTGTGTTTGAAAGGGTCACCGAGAGGGAGAAACTTCTGACAGAGCAGTGGGCAGAAGTGCTGGTGCCATACTTGATGGGGGAGTCCCAGAAGGCTTACTATGACTTAGCTCTGCAGGACGCCAAGGAATATGGCAAACTTAAAACCGAAATTCTAGCGCACCTGGGGATGACGTTGACTGTCAGGGCACAGTGGGTCCACCGCTGAGAGTATTACCGGTACAAACCCCCTCGCTCCCAAATGTTTGACCTTTTGCACCTGGTCAACAATGGCTGCAGCCGGAGTCCTCTACTCCTGCGCTGATGGTAAAGCGAGTGATGATGGATCGGTTTGTGCATTCCATGCTGAAGCCAGTAAAGACCTGGTTTGCCCAAGGTGATCCCCGGAATGTAGATGGACTGGTCGAGAGATAACAAGGGGTTGAGGGTTCCCTGGGAAGGCAGCCCACTCAATACAGGGGGCGGAGGCCCAAAAGGGGGTGGGGCGTCCCAGGTCCAAAGGGGCGGGGAAGGAAATGCTCAAAGTCCCTACGAGTGAAATTATTTACTGGAAGTGCAGCGGCCCAGGCCATATAGCTGCCCGTTGTCCCCTGACCCTCGAGCAGATGGACTGCAGTGTCTGGCCTGCAGTGTGAACTGTCCACCCAATGAGGGGCCACAAGCATGTCCTATGAAGGTAAATGGTTGGCAGGTAACGGGACTGCTGGACTCCGGGAGTCTGGTGACACTTGTGAAGGCCACATTTCCTCTCCAACTGATCCCAGGAAAGAAGCATTCATAGTGATGCTAAAGACTTCCCCACGGCCAGAGTGGTCAATGAAACGGCCCACGGTATTGAGTCCTACGAGGTCGCTGTTGTCCAAGACTTGTTGCACCCCATCATTATAGGCCGGGACTTTTGTTTGTTTTGGGATCTGTTGGGGAAGGGTTCTGGGTTCGCTCGCTTTGATAAGAAACCAGTTTGTTCACACACGTTGTGTTTTGCTGCGTATATTGCAGCAGATTCTTATGCAAATTTTCAGCTGGGTCTAGCAGTACCAGCAAAGTCTATGAGAAACCAGAATTCTCTGTTCACACATGTTGCTTTTTGTTTGCTGCGCATTTTCTGCCTTGCTTGCGTAATTGGAAAATAGAACATGTCACTTCTTTCAGCGTTTCTGCGCAGAAAACGCACCTGAATTTTTGCTGCATATTTTAACCCATAGGAAGTAATGGCTGGTCAAAAATATGCAGCAAACACGCAACAATATACGCAGCAAATACGCAAGTTTTTTACGCAACTGTTTTCCTGCCAGAGAAAAGTTAGCAGCAGATTTTCAGCAGAAAAAAACGTGTGTGAACATAGCATAAGAGATATCACCACACCCAGAGTTAGACGGATTTCCCTTTTGTGTTCTTGTGGATGATGAGGCGATAGTGTCTCCTGAGTCAGACATTCCGGAGTTAGGGGTGACCAGTGAGAATTTTGGATATGCCCAACATAAGGACCTAACTATGATGAAGCCTTTAATAATGTCACGGTCATGAATGGGATTGCACAGGAGCCGGGGGCTGACACAAGACTTCTCTATTTAATGTTGAGTGGGGAGTTGTTGTACCGTGTTCCGAAAGTGAGAGAGGAGCTTGTGGAACAGTTATTGGTACAGGGCCCTACAGACTAAGGGTGTTGGACATGGCCCATTCACATGTCTTGGAAGGACATCTGGGAGTGGAAAAAATTCAGGGACGAATCATGCAGAAGCTTTATTGGCCTGGATTTCACCAGGAAATAGTAAAGTATTGCAGGTCCTGCCCTACATGCCAGATTATCCACCCCACCTCTCACTTTCGAAGTCGCCTCGTGCCTTTGCCCATCATTGAAGTGCTGTTCGAGAGAATTGCTATGGATTTGGTCTGTCCCCTCGATAAATCTGCTCGTGGGCATCAATATATATTGGTCATCTTGGACTATGCCACCCGCTATCCTGAAGCGATCCCTCTGAGAAACTCCTCAGCCAAGAGTATAACTCGCGAGTTGGTCAATGTTTTCTCCCGGACAGGATTATCAACAGAGATCCTGACCGACCAAGGAACACCCTTTTTGAGTAAGGTGATGAAGGAATTGCGTAAGGTCTGGCAAATCTCCCAACTGAAAACATCAGTATACCATCCTCAGACAGATTGCCTCGTGGAGAGGTTCAACAAAACTGTGCTGAGGAAGGTCATAGAAAAGGATGGCAGAGACTGGGATTGTCTCCTGTCGTATCCGTTGTTCTCTATCTGAGAGGTTCCACAGGCCTCTACTGGGTTCTCGCCATTTGAACTCCTGTATAGCCGACATTTGCGGGGTCTCCTGGATGTAGCAAAGGAAACCTGGGAAGCCAAGGTCACACCCCAGAGGAGCGTCATCGAGCATGTCGCCCTGATAAAGGAGAGGATTGCGAAGGTGATGTCCATCATAAAATAACATCACCTCCGGGCACAAGAGGCTCAGGCCAGGGTCTACAACCGATCAGCCAGAGTGCGGCAGTTCATTCCTGGTGACAGAGTCCTTGTGTTAATTCCTACTGTTGAAAGCAAGTTCTTGGCCAAGTGGCAATAGCACTATGAGGTGGTGAAAAATGTTTTCGAAGTGAATTATAAGATTCATCAACCAGGATGACGTAAGCCATACCAGATCCATCACGTGAATCTCATCAAACCGTGGCAAGACATAGAGGCTGTTGAAGCTCCGAGCTTGTTGGCCAAACCAGAAGGCGAGGTTGGAGGAGTCGCAATAGCGGAGACACTAATGAAAGACCATAAACAGCAGTGTCGGGAATTGCTACAGAAGAACAGGGATCTGTTCTCAAAATTTCCGGGATGCACAAAGGTTATAAAGCACGAGGTTCTGACGGAGCCTCATGTGCGAGTGAACTTGAAGCCCTATCAGATTCCTGAGGCCTGACGAGAGTTGCTCTCCATAGAAGTGAGTCGTAAGCTGAAACTCAGGGTCATTGAGGAATCCAAGAGCGGTTGGTCGAGCCCAACTGTACTGGTCTCAAAACGAGATGGCGAATGGAGAATCTGCAATGACTATCGGTAGTTGAATGAGGTCTCCAAATTCGACCAATATACGATACAGCGTGTCTATGAGCTGATCGAGAGACTTGGGCCAGCAAGGTACATAACCGCCTTGGAGTTGATGAAGGAATATTGGCAGATCCCTATTTCACAGGGAGCCTAAAGAGAAGACTGAGTTATCTATGCCGGACAGATGCTTCCAATATGTTCGGATGCAGTTTGGACTGCAGGGAACCCCTACCACCTTCCAGAGAGTCATGGATTGAATCCTTGCACCCCATAAGAAATACTCAATGATATACAGTTAGGTCCATATATATTTGGACAGAGACAACATTTTTCTAATTTTGGTTCTAGACATTACCACAATGAATTTTAAACAAAACAATTCAGATGCAGTTGAAGTTCACAGACTTTCAGCTTTCATTTGAGGGTATCCACATTAAAATTGGATGAAGGGTTTAGGAGTTTCAGCTCCTTAACATGTGCCACCCTGTTTTTAAAGGGACCAAAAGTAATTGGACAGATGAAATAATTGTAAATAAAATGTTAATTTCTAGTACTTGGTTGAAAACCTTTTGTTGGCAATGACTGCCTGAAGTCTTGAACTCATGGACATCACCAGATGCTGTGTTTCCTCCTTTTTGATGCTCTGCCAGGCCTTCACTGCGGTGGTTTTCAGTTGCTGTTTGTTTGTGGGCCTTTCTGTCTGAAGTTTAGTCTTTAACAAGTGAAATGCATGCTCAATTGGGTTGAGATCAGGTGACTGACTTGGCCATTCAAGAATATTCCACTTCTTTGCTTTAATAAACTCCTGGGTTGCTTTGGCTTTATGTTTTAGGTCATTGTCCATCTGTAGTCTGAAACGACGACCAATCAGTTTGGCTGCATTTGGTTGGATCTGAGCACACAGTATGGCTCTGAATACTTCAGAATTCATTCGGCTGCTTCTGTCCTGTGTCACATCATCAATAAACACTAGTGACCCAGTGCCACTGGCAGCCATGCATGCTCAAGCCATCACACTGCCTCCGCAGTGTTTTACAGATTATGTGGCATGCTTTGGATCATGAGCTATACCACGCCTTCGCCATACTTTTCTCTTTCCATCATTCTGGTAGAGATTGATCTTGGTTTCATTTGTCCAAAGAATGTTTTTTTTAGAAAAGTCCAGTCTAGCCTTTTTATTCTTGATGCTTATGAGTGGCTTGCACCGTGCAGTGAACCCTCTGTATTTACTTTCATGCAGTCTTCTCTTTATGGTAGATTTGGATATTGATACGCCTACCTCCTAGAGAGTGTTGTTCACTTGGTTTGCTGTTGTGAAGGGGTTTCTCTTCACCATGGAGATTATTCTGCGATCATCCACCACTGTTGTCTTCCGTGGGCACCCAGGTCTTTTTGCATTGATGAGTTCACCAGTGCTTTCTTTCTTTCTCAGGATGTACCAAACTGTAGATTTTGCCACTCCTAATATTGTAGCAATTTCTCTGATGTTTTTTTTCTTCTGTTTTTGCAGCTTAAGGCTGTGTGCCCACGATGCGTTTTTCAAGCATTTACGCTGCGAAATTTCCGCAGCGTAAACGCTTGGGAAACCTTCCCTCATGGTCACCAATGCAATTCCGCACTTTCAATGCCCATGCTGTGGATTTTTCCGCAGCGTTTATGCTGCGCTCAAAAATCCGCAGCATGTCCATTAATTTTGCGGTAGCGCTGCGTTTTCGCTGCCATTGACTTGCATTAGAGAGCATGAAAAATGCATCACTGCATCTGTACATGCGCCTTCCATGCGTTCTAATGTGCGGATGGTACCCGGGTGTGGAGAAGAGGAGACTCTCCTCCGGACCCAGGTACCATAAAACTTGTAAAAAAAAGAATAAAATAAAAAATAAAGATTATATTCACCTTCCGACGGCCCCCGGACTCCTTCCCTGTGCTAGCGAGCAGATCGCGAAGGGCTGTAGGACCTACGCTGACGTCACAGTCATGTCACGGCAGGTCCTTCAGTACAGTGTCCCGCGATGTACCGGCAGCCAGCACATGAGCGCAGCAAGACACCAGGGGCCATCGGAAGGTAAGTAAAGATTTATTTTTTTATTTTTAACATTCTTTAAGGTCACACTATAAAAATCCATGCCGGTTGCATGGATTTATATAGTGTGACCTAGTTGTCAAGCACTTTCCAAGTGATGCTAAAATCACTTGGAAAGCGGTTGACACCCGCATGCGGAAATGCAAATGAAGAACGCTTCATTTCCGCATATCCCTGGCAGGAAAAACGCATGCACAATCTGCATGCGTTTTTTCTGCCAGGGAGATGCAGAAATGCTGCAGAAATTTTCTGCTTCATTTCTGCATCGTGGGCACATAGCCTAAGGATGGCTTGTTTCACCTGCATGGAGAGCTCCTTTGACCGCATGTTTACTTCACAGCAAAACCTTCCAAATGCAAGCTCCACACCTCAAATCAACTCCAGGCCTTTTATCTGCTTAATTGAAAATGACATAAGAAAGGGATTGCCCACACCTGTCCATGAAATAGCTTTGGAGTCAATTGTCCAATTACTTTTGGTCCTATTAAAAACAGGGTGGCACATGTTAAGGAGATGAAACTCCTAAACCCTTCATCCAATTTTAATGTGGATACACTCAAATGAAAGCTGAAAGTCTGAACTTCAACTGCATCTGAATTGTTTTGTTTAAAATTCATTGTGGTAATGTCTAGAACCAAAATTAGAAAAATGTTGTCTCTGTCCAAATATATATGCACCTAACTGTACCTGGATGATATTGCAAACTGGACTGGAAAAGTCATCTGGAAAAGGTCCAGGTGGTGTTTGATGCTCGAAAGAAGGCGGGGTTTTCAATAAATCTGAAAAAATTGTGCCATGGGAAAAGTAGTAGTCAAATACCTGGGATATGTAGTGAGTAGAGTCGAGATCAAACCCCAAATCACTAAATTGGAACCAATCCAAGCTTGGCCGAAACCACTGTCGAGGAAGCAAGTTAGAACCTTCCTGGGAATCGTGCGATACTACAGGAGGTTCATCCCAAACTTCGTCATGATGGCCGCACCCCTGATCTCATTAAGGGAACAAAATGAGCCATGGCCAAATGGACTGGAGAGGCGGAGACGGCCTTTCAAGAAATGAAAGTGGCTCTGTGTAGGCAACCGGTTCTGGTTGCCCCCAACTTCAAGAAAAAATTTATACTCCAAACAGAAGCATCAGATGTCACATTAGGAGCAGTCCTTTCCCAGGAGATACACAGGGAGGTGCACCCTGTTCTCTACCTGAGTGGGAAGCTGTACTCATGCGAGAAAAAATATTCTATCATAGAGAAGGAGTGCTTGGCCATAAAGTGGGTGGTGGACACGTTACGGTACAATCGCACGAAAGTTTAGATTTGTATCCGACCATGCCCCACTCAGATGAATGAAGGGAAAAAAAAGGAAAAAACGCTAGGGTCACCCTAGGTTTTTAGCCCTACAGGATTTCAACTTCCAGGAAGAACATAGAGCAGGGAAGCTATAGTTGTGCTCAAAAGTTTACATACCCCGGCAAAATTTTTGGTTACTTGGCCTTGTTTCAGAGAATATGAATGATAACAAAAAACTTTTTCTCCACTCATGGTTATTGGTTGGGTGAAGCCACTTATTGTCAAACTACTGTGTTCTCTTTTTAAATCTTAATGACAACCAAAAACATCCAAATGACCCTGATCAAAAGTTCACATACCCTGGTGATTTTGGCCTTTTAACATGCACAGAATTTGTCACAAATGGGTTTGAATGGCTACTAAAGGTAACACCCTCACCTGTGACCTGTTTGCTTGTAATCAGTATGTGTGCATAAAAGCTGAGTGAGTTTCTGGGATCCAGACAGACTCTTGCATCTTTCATTCAGCCACTGACGTTTGTGGATTGTGAGTCATGGGGAAAGTAAAAGAATTGTCAATGGATCTATGGGAAAAGGTAGTTGAACTGTATAACACAGGAAAGGAACGCTTTTGTCTGGTTTATGAAGTAATAAACTGACAAGAACATTTAAAGGAAAATGCTTCCTGTTTGCTCCTGACACACCCAAGTGAGTAAAAACCCCACACTCTATTTATGCATGTACATAAAGTTCTGTGAAAAAAGAACCCCATTCTATTTTGCCATCAAAAACGCTGAAAAAACGTTACCTGCGTTTTTTCAGCATTTTTTTCCCCACCCATTACTTCCTATGGGGGAAAAACGCTAAAAGAAGTGACATGCTATATTTTCCAAAACCCAACCAAGGCCCAAATTACGCAAAAAAAAGATGTGTGAATAGAGAATTCTGGTTTCTTATAGACTTTGCTGGTACTGCAAAATGCAGCTGAAAATTTGCATAAAAATCTGCAGCAAAAAACACTGAAAAACCCAACATGTGTCAACCTAGCCATACAGTACAGAGAAAAAAAGTAATAGAACTGCTTTTTCACACCTAAAAATGCAGCAAAAAGCCATCAAAATGTTCTCTGCACTCAGAATTGATTTCAATAAATATTTCAACTTACAAAGCAAGAAACAGCCCTCACATTGCTCTATGGACAGAAGAATAAAAATATAACAGGTCTTCAAAAATGGCATCACAAACCAAATCTTCATTTTTTTTTACAAAAAGTAAAAATCTATGATAGTTTGGTACTGCTGTAATTGCAATGACCTGGAGAATCATGTTCACATGTCACTTTTACCACACAATCAATATCTTAAAAGCAAAACTCCAAAAAAAACAATGATGGAATTGTGTCTATTCATTACAGGTTTATATTGAACTGCTGGGAGCAGTGACACTTGAATATTCACGTCTGGCAACAAAAAAGCTACAATCAGCCCTGCCCCCACAGACATTAGATAGTCAACCGATTCAAGACCAAATTATAGGTTTAGCCAACTTCTATATGAGAATTAGAATTAAGTGACAACATACTGATTGCTGGGGATCCAACTGCTGAGCCCCCAAGCAATCAAGTCACAATATGATGTTGCTTTTCAGTTACAGTATGGTGGTGCTAAAGTCATGTTAGAAAAGTATTATTTTATAATTTACTAGCTTTATGGCAGTATTCGTTACAGTTACATATTTAGTAATGTTATGGTGGCATATAATGGTACTGTTCAGTCAATACAGTTAAAGGGGTTGTCCACTACTTTCACATTGAAATACTGTTTTGGGTTTCCTGTGGGGTATTTTTGCATTCTGTGATTTTTGAATTATCCAGTGTTCTGGGCATTCACAGTTCTAAAAAACAATTAGTTAACAGGTGGCACGGCAGATGACATCCATTAAAATCCATGTAACACTGACTTTTATCATGCTAAAAAAATGGACTGCAGTAAAAAAAGAAGACAATTTAAGACATTCTTGTCCCCATTTAAATGACATAATTTTGCATTCCAAGTAAATGGCCAAAATACAGTTCTCTCAGTCCTTAAGTTCTCAACCTGGGATCAGTTGATAACTGAGCTCCAACACTCCACAAGCCATCCATCCATCATCTCTTCTGCCACAGCCATAGGTCCTATCTCTTCAGTGTCCTTACATCAACTCTCCCACTAAAACATGTCTTTTTCTCTACATCTCTGGGGTCAGCCCCCTCCCAGCACAGAAGTGATCACCCTCCCACTCAAGCATTCACTGTAAGCCAAAAGCAATGAAGAATATTCTAGAAGCCTTCATTTGAGAAAAGATGTAAGACCCCCTGTGATGACGGCTCCACTGTGTCTCAATCCACTCACCTAATGAGACCATTGGCTGTTTGAAACAATGGACTCCTGTGATAAAGATGTCCTGAGATACAGATTAGTGGAATGCTGGACATTTTACAAGTGAATCTAGTGTACACACTGACAAGTTAGCAGAACTATATAAAACATGACAAGTAAATCACTAATAAAACACAATAATAATATTAACAAAAATGGTGGTCCATTGCTGGAAAAGTATCATAGTCTTTAGAAAATGGGCAGCTCCTCACATTTATCATGCAAAAAAAATGGAATGTAGTAAAAAAAGAAGACAATTTAAGGCTATGTGCCCACGTTGCGGACCTGAAGCATATTTTTTACGCTTCTCCCTGGCGGGAAAATCGCATGCGGATATTACATGCGGTTTTCCCGCCAGGTAGAAGCGTTTGTGAGGCGTCTTTGCATGCATTTCCGCATGCGGGTTATCAAGCACTTCTCCAAGCGATTTAAGCATCACTTGGAAAAGTGCTTGACAACTTGTTCATACTATATAAATCCATGCAACCGGCATGGATTTATATAGTGTGACCAAGTAATAGTTAAAAAAAAGAATCAGAATGGTAAAAAATAAAGTTTATACTCACCTACCGATGCATTCTCTGCCCCGTCCGGAGTCTTGAGCGGCTCTCGCTGTTGTGTGCAGGACCTGCGGTGACGTCATTGAGTCATGTGATGGGTCACATGACTCAATGACGTGGCACGTCCTTCAGACAACAGCGCGACGGAGGGAAAACATCAGAAGATAAGTATAAACTTTATTTTTTCTTTTTTTTACAAGTTCTTTGGTACCCAGGTCTGGATGAGAGTCTCCTCTCCTCCAGACTTGGGTACCATCCGCACATTGATCCCGCAGCGCTTCCGCAAAATTAATGAACATGCTGCGGATTTTTGACCGCAGCATATACGCTGCGGAAAAATCCGCAGCATGGGCATTGACATTGCGGAATGCCATTGGGGACAATGGGGGGCGGATATACATGCGTTTTACAAGCGTTTACGCTGCGGAAATTCCGCAGCATATACGCTTGAAAAACGCTACGTGGGCACACAGCCTAAGACATTCTCGTCCCCATTTAAATGACATAATTTTGCATTGAATATTTCCATTTTTATCATATCAAATGGATCCAAAAATGGAAATAACTACTGGACATGTGAACAGAGCCTTATACTACAATGTAACAATACCGGAATGATAGCCATATTTCTTGCTTACCTTGGTTGCACCTCCTCATCTTCATTATCTGTTACCGGCGTCTTCCAATGGACTGTTTTTTTTGCTTTTTCTTTTTGTTTATAGTTTCCTACAATTTATACAAAAACTGATTATAATTCTCATTCACCTTAAGATTTACACATGCAGAACCTATTACACACTATTGGGATAAAACAATTGGGACACATACACATTAATCCCAAAGGAGCTTTTATGATATTCCATTCTAAATGCATGGTCATTAATATGGAGTTGATCTCGTTTTGCAAATATTACAGCTCCCACGCATTTGGAAGGCATTTAAAAAAAAACTTTTTTTTTTGTGTGCAATTTTTTATCTATTCATCCAGAAGAGAATTTATCAGGTTAGCGACTGATGTTGGACAAGAGGACCTGGCTTGTAATCTCTAGTTCAGCCAAAATGTATCTGATAGAGTTGAGGTCAGTCAAGTTCTTCCACTCCAAACTCACCCAACCATGTCTGTTTTGGACTTTCATGAACTGACTTGTGACAACATGTTATTAGGGCTCACTTGCGAGAAAAACGGAAGAGTGCAATCCGATAAAAAATCGGATTGCACTCTGACCAATGTTAATCAATGGGTTACATCTAATTTGCGATTTTTTTTCTCAGCTGAAATCGAACTGAGAAAAAAAATCGCAGCATGCTGCATATTGCCGCGTATCTCGGACGAGACTCGCCAATGCAAGTCAATAGGTGCGAGGAAAAAAAACGGACGGCATACGGACCATCTGTATGCCATCTGATTTTTACGGATACATTACCATTCTGTAGCACAGAACACTGTAAATGATCCTGTAAGTGATTGCAGAATAATAGCTGCAGAGAAAAAAAACGCATTGTATATAGATGCCATACGGATGCTAGGTGTGAAAAATCGCATAGCAGTCGCATGACACTCGCATGGCACTCGTCCGTTTCTTCGGTCTAGAATACGGACCTTTTTTTTCTCACATATGGGTATGAGGCCTTACAGAAACATGCTGAATTCAGGATGCTCTTTAAAATGAGTCAATCTTTTACAAATGTTTGAAGGGGCAGGCTGCATATTTAGGTGCTGGATTTTATATACCTGTGGCAATGGGACAAAAAGAAAAAACCCGAATTCAATGACTAAGTTGTGAGTTTCAATCCTTGGCCTTAGGCCATAGCCCCACTATCCGTATTTGGCCGCGGCCCCACTATGAGTATTTGGTCAGTATTCGGTCAGTATATTTTTTCAGGAGTGGGTGTCAAAACCAGGTGAAGAACAATCAAAGAAAAGGTATAAAATAGAAACAAAAGCACAAATTCTTCATTTATCACCCACTCCTGGTTTTGGCTCCAACTCCTGAGAAAAAATACTTATGATACCAAACACTACACTTCTGGGTATACTTCGGTGCACAAGTAGGACCTGGCACTGGCTTCTTCACATAGACTGAAATATTTTATTGTTCATAGAAATTCCAGATTCAAGATTTGTCGGTCATAAAGACCCTACCCTTCAGACAGGCAGAGTAGGGAGAGGTGCTGCTGAGCTAGGGAGAGAATTGATGGTTTATTTAGTTAGGAATTCCAAAGCAATATACGATGGAATCGTGGAGTCGGAGTTGGAGTGGGTGTCATGGAAATCGAGGAGTCGGAGTTGGAGTCGAAGGTTTGGTTTACCAACTCCACAGCCCAGCATTTTATACCGACTACGATTAAGACTCCACCAAAATGGACACCGACCTCGACTTTACAGCTCTGGACTTCCCCCTCTCTGATTCTAACCAGATTGGAGGCTCCCCTTGAATCCGACTTGGAGACTACCTTAGCTCCAACAACCTTGATGAACAAATCAGGAATCAGAGGAAGATTGTATTGGCCAAGGATAGTAATTTGATTTAATGCCCGGAAATCTAAACAGGGATGTAGACAGTCATCTTTTTTCTTCACAAAGAAGAACCCTGCCGCCACGGACGAAGATTGGGTTCTGATATGTCCCTTCTCCAGACTTTCCGCAATGAAATCCTTCATGGTTTGTCTCTCAGGGCCAGAAAGATTATACAGTCTGGACTTCGGTAGTTTAGCTCCGGGGCTAGGTTTAATAGGACAGTCATAAAAACGACGAGGAGGCAAATCCTGACACCCCCTCTCAGAAAAAACATCCTCAAAACCAGACAGAAAAGCAGGTGATATTTCCGTAGAGACAGTAGCAAGGGAAATATCTAAACAGTTCTCATGGCAGTAATCTCCCTATTCAATAATCTCCCATTTGCCAATCCACCAATGGGTTATGTTTAACAAGCCAGGAAATACCCAAAACAATCGGTGTGGGAAGATTGTCCAAGACATAGCAAGGAAATATTTCACAATGAACTCACCCCACCCTCAGTTTTACATTATGTACAATCTGAGTAAATGCTTTCTGAGCAAGTGGTGCCAAGTCGATGGGGAAAATGGAAATAGGTTTATCTAAAGTACAGCAAGCAAGACCATGAGTTTTCACAAACTCAGCATCAACCATGCCGACTCCGGCACCACTGTCAACAAACACAGAAATTTTCTCGGTTTTGCTCTCTAGCACCACATCTGCTGTCAGGACAAAGCTGGAACTGCAGGTTGGCCACAAATGCACCCCTTGGTTATCCAACTCCAGACTACCAAGAGTTAATCGAGTCTCCTTTTGTTTAGGAATTGAAGGACAGGTCCCAACAAAATGTCCCTTTTTCCCACAAAAAAAATACGCATATTTTCTTGCAAATCTTCAGGGAGATGTATGATGCAGAGATACCCCCTAACTGCATGGGTTCCTCCACCTCCCCCAGTACTGGTACACCCCTAGACCGCTCCCCCTGCAGAGGTACACAACCCCGACCAGAAGGCCTCGGAGAAGGTGGTATCACTCGTCTATCCCAAAGGCATCTATGAAGACGTATGGCCAACGGCATGGCAGCCTCCAAGGACTGAGGGGTTTCAGGTATCTTTCAACCTTTCAGAAAGCCCCTCACAAAATTGACTTCTAAGGGCTGAGTCATTCCATTTGGAATCCGTTGCCCATATACAGAATTCTGAATTGTACATTTACACTAACCGACTCAGCCAAGGCGACTCGGTCAGGGTCATCATAGATGAGGGACAGAGCCTCAAAAAAAACCTCCAAAGACTGGAGACAAACCAAGTCCTGCGGTAAAGAAAACGCCCACGACTGAGGATCTCACTGCAGTAGAGAGATCACAATTCCAATCCGTTGCTCCTCATTTCAGAAGGAATAGGGACGAAGTTCAAAATACAATTTGCATGCCTCCTTGATTACAAAAAATTTGTCCCTACCTCCAGAATACCTGTCCGGGAGGGCAACCTTGGGTTCAGGCTGGGCAGGCCTACATGCAGAGACCCAACATTGGCAACCTGGTCATTCACCTCCAGAGACAGAGAGCGGAACTACTCTGCGAGCTCTGCAACTGAACCCAAACCAGGGGAGAAAGGAAAAAAAAAAGGTCCACGCCCAAAAACACACAGAGAAAAAAAGTGTCAGGTTATTTTTTTGTTTTTTTTTTCCTTTTCAAAATGTGCTTGGCCGGCGATAACGTCATGCAAAGTATGGAAAGACTTAGAGCAACACAAAGGGAAGAGAAAAAGAGAGCCCAGACTCTAGGGAAAGGGGGGAGTGGAAACCTCCTAGTCTGGTATAATGTCATCCCATCTCCCCTATCGACCCTATATTGGCTCTTCACCAATCGTCGCACGCGTACCTCGCTCTGTCCTTCCCTGGCGTTAGACTCAGGCTAGGGAAGGGAGGAGATGACCAGTAGTCGATCCCCACAGAACACTAAAGGCAATAAGGGACGACAAACAGGGGAAATTGTTTAGCTTTAGACAACTCCAAACAAATGCGCACACGTACTCAGGCACCAGAGAGGAAGCAGTACTGCTCTTGCAAAAGCCTTCACAAGAAGTAAATGAATATTGCCAGTACCTCCCTATGATACACAGCAGGTATTTATACACCCAGACCAGGGAGTTATTTAACAAGAGGAAGGTAGCCGCTAGGTCCTAGAGACAGTCTGTAAGATGTCTGTAATGCCAAAAGTAGAGATCTCCTGCAGCCAACTGCAGGGCGACAGTCTGCCACTTCTGACACACCCGTTGCTAAATGGTTAATTATGGAAATTCATTTGGAATGTTAATTAATAATGGATATTCATTTTATCCTTAATTTTGAGTTCTATACAAGGATTGCATCAGCCATCGTGTCTAGTTGACATGCGCTATTTGTGTGTGTATTTTTAGTTCACTACCATATGTAGAACAGGTGTGCCATACGACTGGCTATAAAAGCCCATGGTACAGAAAGGGGGGGCTCTCTTGTTCTTCCCACCCCACAAGAAGAATCTTCATGCATGCTGAGAAGCAGCTGACGTAGGCCTGGACACGTGCTGGACAAAGACATGATTTACCAGCCAGGATCCAAGGAAAGATGGGTGAATCTCAACAATTAAGCTAATTATGGACAAATGGACAATTACTTTATAACTAATTATTGTATGTACCTGCTGCAATCTGATTCTTTTTAATGGACAATCCAAGAATAAATAGATACATTTTTTTATAAGAATATCGTGATATTGATACTTTGAGAAGTCCTCAGTAGAGAAAATAATACAGAAAGAAGTATTATTTTACACCCGTGACAATAAGAGACCCACTCCTTAATAATGGGAACAACAAAGCATAGCCGGCTGACGGCTGTCTAACAATAGTAAGGGCAAAGTGAAGGCCTTGTAAAAATAGGCTTTGCGACTTTCAGAGTACCTCCTTCATAAATGAAACAGGATTTGTCTGATCATGTCTTAAACACCATATGGCCAGATAAGGTAGTAAAATGTTAAAATCACATTTACTGATGTATGTATTTTTCATTGTTGAAAGCAATGCAAAAGTGCAAAAACGCATCAAAAACGCTATGTGTGAACATAACCCAACGTTTGGTGGAGCATTTGTGTTTTTGCTTTACATACAAGTCATTACCCTGGAAAGAATGTTCCTTACCATTTTTTTCAAGGAAAGTCCATTTTGGCTTACTTTTTGTATGTTTTATTCGCAGTCAGTAAAAGTGGAGTAAAAATGTTAACAGCAGTGACCAGGGAGTCAATGCTTCCAGAGGTCTTCCCCATGCTGTTTCCATAACAATTCAGCACTGTTTCCACCGATTTGGCCAATTTTTCGGCCCCCTTCAGAACTCCAGGGGAACCGCCGGAAAAATGCTCGAGTTTCCCACTGAATAACATTGGGCTGCTTGTGTTGACCATCCGAGCATTACGATTTGCCTGACCTTAGCAACGAGCACCTGAGCATTTTAGTGTTCTCTCATCACTGATTAGCGCCGTTCACTTAATGGTAATCTGTTGGTGATATGTTGACTCTGCTCTACAGGCCAGTTTACTTATGAGATTCCAAATTTACATAGAGTTTTCATTTACTACTTAAAAATAAAACAAAAAACTTTACAATAACCCTTCAGAAACCTGTGGTTGTACTACATGGAGGGCCGATGGTCAACAGAACTGAGGACCACTATGTAGTAGTCAGTTAAATGTCACTGTCACACTTGACATTGGCACTAAAGAAGTTCAAACTAATGTGATCAACTGTGAAGCTAGGTATACACAGCATTTGTGTTCACTGGTAGGTGCATGCCCTCAAGAGGTATATGTCTGACATTGGCCACGGTCAGGCTGAGTGTCAAGGCATCTATCCGCTATAGAAGCTGACTAAGGAAAACCTATATTACATAGTATACCCTCCTTTGCTGTGGCATTCTGTGTAGGAAGGCACATCCCACTGCGCTTCCTTTACAATAAACAAATGGTATGCAGAAACTTTCTCCTCCATAATGAGCCTGAAAGAAGCCTTTTTTAGTCTCTTTCTTTTGAATAGGGGACTCTGGGAATGTTACAGCATGTCACGGAATGCAACAAGCCAAGTGAACAGACACAAGGTTTAACTAGCCTGGCAAAGTCAGCAACCACACTATGTGCTCTGCTAATGGTTCAAAGTAGGCCATCGCTGTCGAGATGTTCATCTGTTCTCAAAGCTAAAGGTTCCTCAGCATGAGGAAAAACTGAGAGTCAGAAAAATTGTTTTCCGTTCCGTAAGATTGATCCAGAGTCGGTATTCTGACGGAGACCAGAAACCATAAATGGTGTGAAAGCTGAACACCACATCTAGTTGTCAAAACCTGCCACAGGACGGTTTGAAAGGATCACTGGCAATGTAAGTAGGGGGGAGATATGCATCACGCAGATTGCTATCTCCCGTGATGTGAAAACCATTTGACTCCAGCATGTTATGTGCTCAGAGGGGTTAATCGGCCATGACAGGGTTGGATCTTTTTTGTGAGTGGCTGTCAGGCTATGTGCCCATGATGCAGAAATGCTCCAGATTTTTCCTGAGCGTTTCTGCATCTACCTGGCAGACAAAACGTTTGTGAAGGGTTTTGATCATGCGATTTCGCATGCGGGTTGTCAAGAGCTTTCTAAGCGATTTTAGCATCACTTGGAAAGTGCTTGACAACTTGGTAAAACTATATAAATCCAAGCAAACGGCATGGATTTTATAAAGAGTGACCAAGTTTGTTAAAATAAAGAATAAAAATGGTAAAAAATAAAAAGAAAACCATATACTCACCTTCCGATGGCCCCCGGTCTCCTAATTCGATGCGTCCGGTCTCTACGGTGTCTCGTGGTGGTGTAAAAGGACCTTCCATGACGTAATTTAGTTATGCGACGGGTCACGCGACCACCGACGTCAGCGGTTATGTGACCCGTCACATGAATAAATGACGTCATGGAAGGTCCTTTTAGACCAACGTGAGCTGCCGGGGAGCCAGGACGCTATGGAGGTTGGGGACAAATCAAAAGGTAAGTATAATGTATTTTTTATTTTAAATTCTTTTTTTTTTCTTTACAGGTACTATGGTACCCGGGTCTGGAGGAGAGTCTCCTCTTATCCAGACATGGGTACCATCCGCACATTGAATCGCTTAATATCCACATGTGCACATGTAGTCATGCGGATATTAAGCGATTCAATGCAAGTCAATGGTGGCGAAATCACCGCGATTCCGCAAAATAATTGGTAGTGCTGCGGACTTTTCCACAATGATAACCGCAGCGGAAATTTCCGCAGCATGTGCATAGCACATGCGGATTATCATTTGGGAACATAGCAGATCTCCTACCAGGACCGGCTCCTGGTTTTTGTGGGCCCCGGGCGAAAGAGTCTCAGTAGACGCCTTTAGCACATACCACGATTCATGAAGCACAGATACGGCGGAGAAATATAGGTACACAACACAGGTCCCAGGCTGCCACCTCATCCTTCACATATGGAAACATGCATGCACACACACAGTACGCAGACATGCACGCACACACACAGTACGCAGACACGCACACACACAGTACGCAGACACGCACACATAGTACGCAGACATGCACGCACACACATAGCACGCAGACACGCAGGCACACACACAGTATGTAGACACGCACACACACACAGTACGCAGACACGCACGCACACACATAGTACGCAGACACGCAGGCACACACACAGTATGTAGATAGGCACACACACAGTACGCAGACACGCACACACACACAGTACACAGACATACACACATAGTACGCAGACACGCACGCACACACATAGTACGCAGACACGCAGGCACACACACAGTATGTAGACACGCACACACACACAGTACGCAGACATGCACGCACACAGACACACAGTACGCAGACATGCACGCACACACAGTACGCAGACATGCAAGCACACACAGTAAGCAGACACGCACACACACACAGTACGCAGACACGCAGGCCCACACACAGTACGCAGACACGCAGGCCCACACACAGTACGCAGACACGCAGGCCCACACACAGTACGCAGACACGCACACACACACAGTACGCAGACACGCACACACACACACAGTACGCAGACACGCACACACACACACAATACGCAGACACACACAATAAGCAGACACACACACAATACTCAGACACGCAAACACACAATACGCAAACATGCACACACACAATACGCAAACATGCACACACACACAATACAGACACACACACACAATACGCAGACACGCACACACACAATACGCAGACACACACAATACGCAGACACGCACACACACATAATACGCAGACACGCACACACACAATACGCAGACACGCACACACACACAATACGCAGACACGCTCACATACACAGTACGAAGACACACACAAAACGCAGACACGCACACACACAATACGCAGACATGCACGCAATACGCAGACATGCACACAATACGCAGACATGCACACAATACGCAGACATGCACACAATACGCAGACATGCACACAATACGCAGACATGCACACACAGTACACAGACATGCGCATGCACACGGCACACAGGTATGCACACACATACACACATGAACATGGTACACAGATATACACACACAATATACAGACATGCTTAGATACATACACATACATATTTGAGCACATTCTTAAAGACACATATAAAACAGATATCAATATATATATACACAGTCATACACACTGACATACACAGACATTCACATCATACATGCGCACACACATTAGAAATATTTTTTATATGGGGATTGGGGAAGCTCGCTCACCTGCCCCCTGGCCTGTGTCCCGTCCAGCTCCTCAGTCATGTGGCAGTGCAGGGCCTCAGGCATGTCACATGGCCCTGGGCCATCAGTGGGGCCCACTCGTTATCGGGGCCCAGGCCGCTTCCCCGGCATCTGTACAGGGCCGCTTCCCCGGCATCTGTGCTGTTCAAGCCCTGCTCTGTTACATGCAGCAGCGTCTGCTCACCACATCTCCACCCCAAGGGTTTGGTTCAGGAAATTTAATGCCCAGCCACTGATGGTTTTTTTCTCTCTCTGTGTGTGTAGAGGCCAGAGACCTCCAGGGAAGTGGTTATGTGCAACTGTGCAGGACTGTTGATTGTACCCTGAGGGGACAGATCCCAACAGGTATATGGACTGTGCTATAAGTTATGTTTTGTTTTCTCATATTGCCAGAAAGGCCACGTTTATGTTGATCTCTGCACTGGTTTATGTCGTGTTTGAATAAACCTGCAGAAGAAATGTTCCTTGGAGGGATGAAATTACAATAAATTGCAGGAAGGCCGAAGACCATTGCAATAATCTATCTGTAGCAGGACATAAAACTTGGCTTTTGTTTAAGTAATAGTAAAATGAAAGTGATAGTAAAATGTGGTGAGAATATAATTATGATAAAGAGAGGGTCCGTAGTGAACACATCACACCATAAATATTTTTCTTTGACTCTGTACTACAAAATGTTTACCCACATGCTCACCTTCAAGTTACAAGTATGTCTTCAAGTTACAAGTACAAGTGCATCTCACTAAATTAGAATATCATCAAAAAGTTAAATCATTTCAGTTCTTCAATACAAAAAGTGAAACTGATATATTATATAGGGTCATTAAAAACAGAGTGATCTACTTCAAGTGTTTATTTCTGCTAATGTTGATGATTATGGCTTACAGACAATGAAAACACAAAACTAATTATCTCAGCAAATTAAAATAATTAACAAAAAAACACCTGCAAAGGCTTCCTAAGCGTTTAAAAAGATCCATTAATCTTTTTCAGTAGGCTCCACAATCATGGGAAAGACTGTTGACTTGACAGATGTCCAGAAGGCAGTCATTGACACAGTTCAGAAGGTTTTCATTTGGAAATCAAGGTTCCATAGTATGCTTCAATAGCCTGCAAATCAGGCCGCACTCCAAATATTTCTGGATCTACTGTATTTTTCAGACTATAAGACGCAATTTTTTCCTCCAAAATATTGGAGCAAAGTGGGGGTATGTCTTATAGTCCGATATACATAAATACTGTGGCTGTGGGTGGTGGGGGAAGCGACAGTGGCGGAATAGCGGTGCATAGGAGGCAGCAGCCACCTGCTGCAGCCTACACTGTGCCCGCTACTAAAGAAAATGAATATTCACTGCTCCCCACGTCCATGGGCGTGGGGAGTAGTGAATATTAATTTTCCTTAATAACTGGCACACTGTGCCTGCAGCCCGGCTCCTGGTAAGTATGGCACCCTGTATGTATGGCCCCCCCTCATCCCGGTATGTATGGCCTCTTTCATCCCTGTATTTAAGCCCACCTCATTCAGGTATGCTTGGTACCCCCTAATACCCGTCACGCTGCACAGAAAAAAAAAATAAACACTCATACTCACTTCCTCTCTCCTCCAGCGCTGTGTCACGCTCTGTAATGGAATAGTCACTGCTCACCATGCTGGGACTGCGTGTATGGGGAGCAGTGACCATTCATTCTCCCTAATAGCGCGCACACTTTAGCTGCTGTGCGGCTACCAGGATGAGGGGGCCATGCATACAAGGATGAGGGGGGCCATACATAGCGGGATGAGGGGAGCCATACATACAGGGATGAGGCATGAGAGGGGCCATACATACAGGGATGAGGCATGAGGGGGGCCATACATACAAGGATGAAGGGGGCCATACATACATGGATGTAGGGAGCCATACAAACCAGGACGAGGGGGGCTATACATACCAGGATGAGGGGGGCCATACATATAGGGATGAAGAGTGCCATACAGATCAGGAAGAGGATGAAGGTGCCATACAATCCAGGATGGGTGTGAGGGGGGCCATACATAACAGGATGAAGGGTGCCATACTGTACATACCAGGAAGAGGGATGAGGGAGCCTTGCATACCAGGATGGGGGATTGGGGTGCCATACATATCAGGATGGGGATGAGGGCCATGTATAACAGGAAAGAGAAGGCCATATATACCAGGATGGGGATATTAACAGAATTAGGGGACATTACACCTATAACAGTGTCAGCAGCAGACCCCCTCCCCCTTAACAGGGCATCATGACCACATTTTTTGCTTATATTTTTTTTCTCTTTTCCTCCTCTAAAACCTAGGTGCATTTTATGGTCTGGTGCGTCTTATAGTCCGAAAAATACGGTAAGTTTCGTCTATGGTTCCATAGGTGTAGCTCAGCTACAGCTAAGGGAGTTAGCATTGCAATACCCAAAATTTTGCCCTTCACGTCAAAACATCACTTAATTGATGCAGAAGGCAGATAAGTTTTTGTTAAGGGATATGTTACTAATACCACTGTCACACTCTGTAACCTTGAAGTACCAAACAAGGGCCAATCAGCATGGCTCATCAGAACATTAGAGACCCTGAATTCCTTCAAAGAGGGCATTCTCATACTAGGTATAGATCTTAACACCACTTTAAATCCACTCTTTGACATTTCCACTGCTCTCTCCACTTTATCATAAAGAGCCCTCAAAAGAATCCATTTATCTTTAAATTCCTTACAACTTATTGACATCTGGAGCCTCCTCAACCTCTATGAAAGATTAACTTTTTTCTCTAATCCACACTCCACATATCATAGCCTCGACTACATCTTTCTTCAAAGCTTGTGTTTGTCCCTGATTAAATCTACCTCAATTGGTTTTATAACGCTATCTCATCATGAACCTGTATTCTTGGAATTGGCCATAGCTTCACTTTACATGGAGGTTAAACAAATCTATGCTGGGTAATGAGGAAATTATTACCAAAATATCCAAGGTTTTAGATTTCTACTTCCTTGAAAACTCAGGATCTGGCACCCCTCCCCCAGTGGTTTGGGAAGCACATAAAGCTGTTATTCGAGGTGAATTGCTCGCGCTAAGTTCCCACCTAAAAAAGGTTAGAGAAAAAGAAGTTTCCTCCTTGCTCTATCAAATAAGCACTCTAGAAAGGTTACACAAAAAATCCTTAACTATAGGGGTTCAAAATGATCTCCTGAATTTGAAACAAGCTTAAAGATGTCTTAAACATTAATTCAGAGAACCTTTATATAAGGTAAAAGAAGAAAATCTACCTTTAAAAAAAAAAAAAAATCGCACCAAAGAAGCAGGTTTGGTTGATAATACAAAAGACATAAATTATTTTTACCCCTTTCTGACATTATACGTAATAATACGTCCGTGTGCTCTGGGCTTTATGGACCAGATACGCATTATTACATCTTGGCAATCGCGTGGGCACAGAGGCTATGCGGGCGTGATCGCTGCCAGGTGTCAGCTGATTCTGACAAATGACAGCCAGCACTCAGTGCCAGTGTTGTCATGTCGACATTCGGGTCACCAGGCACTAGCAAGATAGCTTGATCATGCACAGTACATTTTGCAGCACTGACAGGTCATAAGGAATAGCAGTGATCTTGTACTGCTATACCTTATAACCAGGCCCGGCATCAGCACCCAGGCAAGCGCCGGGGCCCCCCTGAGCAGACGGGGGGCCCACTCACCGTCGGGTACTCCGGCGCGCAGTCACAGCGCAGAGAGGAGGAAGAAGGCGACGCTGAGGAGTCCGGAGCAGAGCAGAGTAGCAGCAGCAGGAGAGGTGAGTATTTGATTATTTTATGTATGGAGGCATGGAGCATTATATGGGGCCCATACAAGGTGGGGCATTATATGGAACCCATACAGGATGGGGCATTATATGGGGGCCATACAACATGGGACATTATATGGAGCCCATACAGGATGAAGCATTATATGGGGCCCAGCCTGAGTGGGGCATTATATGGAACCCAGCCTGCGTGGAGCATTATATGGGGCCCTGACTGCGTGGGGCATTATGTGAGGCATTGTATGGCACCCAGCCTGCATGGAGCATCCTATCGGACCCAGGTTGCATGGAGCATTGTATGGGGCCCAGCCTGCATGGAGCATTATATGGAGCCCAGCCTGCATGGAGCATTATATGGGGCTCAGCCTGCATGGAGCATTATTTGGGGCCCAGCCTGCATGGAGCACTATATGGGGGCCAGTATTCTGTATGGAGCGTTATATGGGGCAAGAATCCTGTATGGAGCATGATATGGGGCCAGTATTTCTCATATTTTGGGACCCAAACTTGGGTAGAGTGGTTCATTACTATGCACCTGATGAATGTATGGTTAATTGTCTATTTTTCTGTGTCCTTCACAGCAGATTCAAAGGGTAATATGGACTTTAGGGCCCGTGATCAGGCGTGGCTCCTTAAATTGAATGAAGTGTTTAAGGATGACTCTGGCTTTATGATTGATACCAGTGACAAGGGTTTACAACAAACGGTGGTGAGACTTAAGAGCCTTTTAAATAAAAGGATTAAAACATGGTGGAATCGTGCCTTCCTCGAGAAGTACATTCAAAGAGGATTAATTCCCCGTGGATTGAGGGTGCAGGTGTTCCCGTCCTTCCCTCTGGAAGATGATGTTTTCAAGTCCAAATGGGAGGACTTAGCAGACTCATGTGCAAAAGGTTTTATGGAACTACTATGTAACTTTAATCAAACCACATTGAATAGTCTTGAAAACGAAATAGAGGAATTACAGGAGATCTTAAAAAAGGAATTATCAGCTGACGCATTGAAAAAACTCAGTGAAGAGTTAGATCATGATCTCCAATTATGGGAGAAAGAAATTGTATCTACTAAAACTAAGAAGTTCCAAAGAGACTCAAATGATAAAGCGACCAGTCGGGTTTATAAGTGGAAGATGAATACTAGTCGATCACGTACTACGCATTACACTAGACCTGGATCTCGTTCTAGATCGGGATCAAGTGTATCCGTTACATCTGTGGATGAAAGTCAAACAAAGACAAGTATGGAGGGAAATGATGGCCAAACCCCTATTTTTATATACAACAAAACTAGATTGGCTGCTAAACGTAAGAATTTGACAAACAATCAACAGGATAAAAAAAACTAAAGGTCCCGTCACACTAAGCGATATCGCTAGCGAGATCGCTGCTGTGTCACGGTTTTGGTGACTCACCAGCGACCTCACCAGCGATGTCGCTATGTGTGACACTTTGCAACGATCAGGCCCCTGCTGTGAGGTCGCTGATCGTTGCAAAGTGTCCTGGACCATTTTTTGGTCGTTGGCCTCCCGCTGGCCAGCACACATCGCTGTGTGTGACCAGCGGGACCAACGATCTGGCTGGTATCCATGGTAAATATCGGGTTACTAGGGGCACGCGCGCACTTAGTAACCCGCTGTTTACCATAGATACCACTCTGCTACGGTGAGCGGAGGCTCCAGCGCACGGTAGCAGAGTGGTATCCATGGTAAACAGCGGGTTACTAGGGGCACACGGGCACTTAGTAACCCGCTGTTTACCATAGATACCACTCTGCTACGGTGAGCGGAGGCTCCAGCGCACGGTAGCAGAGTGGTATCCATGGTAAACAGCGGGTTACTAGGGGCACACGCGCACTTAGTAACCCGATATTTACCATAGTTACCAGCCTGCTCCTGCTTAAGCAGCAGGCTGGGAACGGGAGCAGGACATCGTGGAACGATTCTTTCCACGATATCGCTGCTCCCCTCATCGCTGGTGAGCCTGCCTGTTTGACAGCTCACCAGCGATGTATTAGCGATGCAGCAACGATCCCTGACAGGTCGTATCGTTGTCGGGATCGCTGCTGCATCGCTTAGTGTGACGGGGCCTTAAGACAAGCCTACAGGTAATTAATCTATCATCACATAATCTCAGTCCAGCACAATGCGAAGTACTGAGTAGAGGTCTGTCCTTTGCACCAACTAACCCATTTCATCTGTTTACAGCTATGAAAGATCTTTATATCTTCTCCCTTTAATTGATTATGAAAAAACTACATAATCGTGGTACATTGGATTTTGGCCTGGATAGTACAGCTGAGCGGGAGGCCCTCTCCATTTTGGAGGAATTATTACAAGAGCAGAGTATTGAGAAACAAGGTATGTTCCCTCAGGATGTTATACCCAGATCAACGAGGTTTCCCCCCTTGTCCTTATGTCCAGCTGTTGGAATCTTCACTAAATTAGTTTTGGATGATTTCAAGAAAATCTCTACACAACCAAGACGTGGTAATCTCAGCTATAGACAAAGACAAGCCTTGAAGGAGCTGCAGGCACTTGATGATGTAGTCTTCAAGGCTGCGGACAAGGGGGGAAATATCGTTATCTGGCCTATAAACAAATATGAGAGAGAGGCTCTCAGACAACTGAGAGATAGAAACATTTATGAAAAACTAGCTTTCTCACCCCTCGCTTCTTTTTCGGCTCAGCTGCACTCCATACTCTGCGTAGCCTTTGATCAAGGAATTATCACAAAACAGATTTTTGAGGGACTAATGGTTAAATACCCAAAAATTCCAACCTTTTACCTTCTTCCAAAAATCCACAAGGATCCCGTTGACCCTCCTGGCCGTCCGATCGTGTCAGGAATAGATGGGTTATGTGAACCAATATGTAAGTTTATAGATTACTATTTGAAACCTATGGTGGAAACCTTGCCGTCATTTGTTAGGGACACGACGGACGTGCTGGGAAGGGTGGACGGGATCTTTGTGGAATCAGATATGTTGTTGGTTACTGCGGATATTGAATTCCTTTATACCTGCATTGATCATGAAGATGGCATTAGAGCAGTCCGCTTCTTCCTGGGGAGTTCAAACTGGGACAGCCAATTGGGTGATTTGGTCCTTGAATTGCTCCGGTTTGTGTTAACACACAATTTTTTTGTTTTTAAAGACACTTTTTATTTGCAGAGACGCGGCACTGCCATGGGGGCGGCCTGTGCGCCCGCGTACGCAAACCTTTTCCTTGGTTTCTGGGAGAGGTGTTTGTTTGGTGATGCGGGGGCGCGGGCCGCCAACCATGTGCAGTGCTGGCTAAGATATATTGATGATCTTCTTATTATTTGGCAAGGCACCGCCTTTGAGCTGGAGCAATTCATGGACCAACTTAATGACAACCCCTTTAATATCAAACTGACCTTCCAATATAGTGCTAAAAAAATTTATTTTTTGGATATTTCCCTTGAGGTAGACGAACAAGGATATATCCAGACTGATATCTATCGTAAATCCACATCAGTGAATGCATTATTACATGCTGATTCAGCACATAATGTTTCTACAGTTAGGGCTGTCCCAGTTGGTCAATTTCTCAGGATGAAGCGGATTTGCTCTTCTGAGGTTAAATTTGAGGAACAGGCTAGGGACCTTTCCCAACGATTTGCGGAGAGAGGCTACAGCAAACGGTGTGTTAAACAAGGGTATAGGAGAGCGAGGGCTACCCCACGTAATAAACTGTTACGCCCCATTATTAAATCAAAGGAAAATTTTGGACCACCTAGATTTATCTCCACATATAATCAAGACTGGTAACTTATGAGAACAATTATGCAACGACATTGGTCGATCTTATTGACTGAACCTTCATTGGCTCCGTATATTTCAGCATCTCCTCTTATGACTTCCTGGAGATGCAGAAATATTAAAGATATTCTGGTTAAAAGTCATTATGTTGCGCCTAAACCTAATTTTTTTGGGTCAAGGGGACCAAGAAAGGGATGTGTGCCATGTGGTCACTGTCTGGCGTGCACCAATGTCTCTCGCAGTACTGAGTTCTCCAATTCCTCGGGAAACCGCAACTATAAAATTAATGAATACATCTCATGTGGGACCTCTAATGTTATATACCATGCAACCTGCGGATGTGGAAAAATATACATTGGACTCACATCTAGAGAAATGCGGGTTAGGATCAGGGAGCATGTGAGAGACATTGGTGCAGCAAGGACGGTGACAGACATCCCTTCTTTAAAAACTATCCCACGCCATTTTAGGCAACATCATGGTAGTAACCCCAAAACCTTCATGGTACGGGGAATTGAGGCCATCCATGGTGGCATCCGAGGAGGTAATATAAAAAAACTTCTAGCTCAGAGAGAGGCCAAATGGATAATAGAACTGGGAACTATGTTTCCCAATGGCCTTAATGAAACGTTAAGCTTCGCCCCGTTTTTGTGAACAACAGTAACCCTTTGGTACATTTATTTTTATTATTTTATGTTTTCACATTTTTAATGTTTTATTATGTTTCTTGTCCTGTGTATATTTATTTTTCTTTTTCTCTTCCATAGCTTGATTTATTATCCTGCATCATGAATTGGCATCATCCTTCAATTTATGAATTCATACCACTTTGACTGGATTTACAATTGTCATTTGGTGCCTTCTCTTTATGTGTATTAGCTGTTGCCATTAATCTGTGTTGAATGGTGTGCGCGTGTGTGCTGCGCTGTCTGTTGTCCCCGCTCCGCCCCCGGCATCTTTATGGAGCCTGTTTGTTGTCTGGGAGCTATGGTTACTCACCCTGCTCTTCCGGACACGTGCAGTCTGCCTTGATGGCCGTGGGCGGTGCGGCTGACGCACGCGGCTCAGTGCGCATGCGCCGACATACCATTATGTGATTGGTCCACTGTGACCATGTGATCGCAGGTCCTGAACATACTTAAATCGGCATGGAAGGTCCTTTTTTGCATTCCCCCCGAGGAAGCGATTAAATATACAAAGCGAAACGTGCGTTGGGGATTTTTTTCTGGTGTGGCTGCTATTTAATAATGGGTAAGCGTGCAATATCATGATTTGAATCTTTATTTTGGGAGTCTAAGTGCTTATGCGATTTGTTACACTAGATATACAAAATGTTCTTTAAACTTTAGACTTTTTCTATATAGCACTCAGACAACTATCCCACGAAGGGTTTAATATTGTGGCACTTGTTTTTATCCATTGTTAGGTTTACTATTTAGGATTGGTTCACTTACTTATATGTATTTATGCAGCCCCACTTCTTATGCCGGGTTGTTCCTTTTTGTATGTCCTATGTCTGTATATGTTTAATAAAATACTTGTCTTTTTATCTTTGCCAACAAAACTCCTGTGGTTTGTGGTAGCATGCATTATATGGGGCCCAGCCTGAGTGGGGCATTATATGGAACCCAGCCTGCGTGGAGCATTATATGGGGCCCTGACTGCGTGGGGCATTATGTGAGGCATTGTATGGCACCCAGCCTGCATGGAGCATCCTATGGGACCCAGGTTGCATGGAGCATTATATGGGGCCCAGCCTGCATGGAGCATTATATGGAGCCCAGTCTGCATGGAGCATTATATGGGGCTCAGCCTGCATGGAGCATTATTTGGGGCCAAGCCTGCATGGAGAACTATATGGGGGCCAGTATTCTGTATGGAGCGTTATATGGGGCAAGAATCCTGTATGGAGCATGATATGGGGCCAGTATTCTGAATGGAGCATTATATGGGGCCAAGCCTGAGAGGGGCATTATATGGAACCCAGCCTGCGTGGAGCATTATATGGGGCCCTGACTGCGTGGGGCATTATGTGGGGCATTGTATGCCACCCAGCCTGCATGGAGCATCCTATGGGACCCAGGCTGCATGGAGCATTATATGGGGCCCAGCCTGCATGGAGCATTATATGGGGCCCAGCCTGCATGGAGCATTATATGGGGCTCAGCCTGCATGGAGCATTATTTGGGGCCCAGCCTGCATGGAGCACTATATGGAGGCCAGTATTCTGTATGGAGCGTTATATGGGGCCAGAATCCTGTATGGAGCATGATATGGGGCCAGTATTCTGAATGGAGCATTATATGGGGCCAGCATTCTGGATGGAGCATTATATTGGGGCCAGTATTCTGCATGGAGCATTATATTGGGGCCAGTATTCTGGATGGAGCATTATATTGGGGCCAGTATTCTGGATGGAGCATTATATTGGGGCCAGTATTCTGGATGGAGCATTATATGGGGACAAGCCTGCATGGAGCATTAGCACTGTTGCTTTGCAGCACTGGGGTCCTGTGTTCAAATCCCACCAAGGACAACATCTGCAAGGAGTTTGTATGTTCTCCCCGTGTTTGCATTGATTTCTTCCCACACTCCAAAAACATACTGATAGGGAATATAGATTGTGAGCCCCAATGTGGACAGTGACGATAATGTATGTAAAGCGCTGTGGAATTAATGGCACTATATAAGTGAGTAAAATAAATAAATAAAAATATGGGGCCCATCCTGCATGGAGCATTATATGGAGGCCAGAATCCTGTATGGAGCATTACATGGGGTCCATTATTCAGTATGGAGAAATATATTGGAAGTGCATTGAGCTGAAGGTTGGATTGCTACAAAAGAGGAAAAAAAAACAACTTTTTAAATCTTCTTACTAAGCGACTGTGAACGAGCTGAGTGTGACCAGAGCGTAAGTGCAAATGGAAGAAAGTGTGTGACTTGTGATTCAGTGAAAAGGTATTTGGGAATCCTGCAGAAAATATCAGTGTGAATTGCTGTGAGTTGCTGAATTGTGAACTGCTGAGTGCTTTTCTACCTGTTTAATTTTATTGGGCTTTTTAAAACCTATTTGCTCTCTACAGTTCTACAGTTTCTTATTTTACTACCTGCGTGTTTAAGGGTTAACTACATTGCACTTAAATCCTGAGGTGTAGCTATACTCACAAGGGGTTCATTAAGGGTGAGGGAGTTATAATTATTGGTTTATAAGGGGCAGCTGGTTGGGGCATCCAGTCCTTTGGAAGTGCATTGAGCTGTAGGTTGGATTGCTGCTAAAGGGGGAAAAAAACTCTTTAAATCTTCTTCCTTAGCAAGTGTGAACGAGCTGAGTGTGACTGGAGCGCAAGTCCGAACGGAAGTAAGTGTGTGACTTCTGATTCAGTGACTTTGGATTCACGGAGTTTGGAAGGGAGGAATTTGGACTGAATTGCTGTCTGTATTTTATTAATTCTTTACATTTCTTTTTACTTAACATTTCTGTCTAGTGCAATCCCCATTAGGAAATGAGCTCCATTATTGACAATGCTATCCAGTGTACATCTTGCCACAAGTATGCAATCCTTGAACAGCCGGTCGTGGGTGCATACTGCTGTGCGAGATGTGTGCACGTTGTGCGTTTGGAAGCCCAGGTACGAGGTCTAAATGAGCAGCAGGCAACACTGAGATCCATTGACAATATGGAAAGGCATCTGCTGCTCACTGAGCAGCTGCTCACTGGGGTAGATGTGGGGGAGGGTGGTAGTAGGTAGCTGCAGGACAGTGAGGCAGCTAGCTGGGTGACAGTTAGAAGTGGGGGTAGAGGGAAGAATGCAAGGGAGGCTAGTCCTGATCTGGCACACTCCAATACGTTTGCAAAGTTGAGGGGAGTGTCAGTACAGGGGTAGCACTGCAGCAGCAAGGCATGTCCTCTGAAAGTCGGAGGAGTGTCAGCTCCAGTAAGGGGGGAAATAGGAGAGCAAGGCAGGCCAGGCAGGTGCTGGTAGTGGGGGACTCAATTATTAGGGGAAAAGATAGGGCAATCTGTCACAAAGACAAGGATCGTCGAACAGTGTGCTGACTACCTAGCGCTCGAGTCCGGCACATCGCTGATCAGGTTGACAGATTGCTGGGAGGGGCTGGTGAGGACCCAGCGGTTATGGTGCACATTGGCACAAATGACAAAGTTAGAGGTAGGTGGAAGGGCCTTAAAGATGATTTCAGGGATTTAGGCTGCAAGCTTCAAGTAAGGACCTCCAAGGTGGTATTCTCTGAAATACTTTGTGTACCATGTGCCACGCCAGAGAGGCTATGGGAAATGAGGGAGATAAATAAGTGACTCAGGAGTTGGTGTAGGAAGGAGGGGTTTGGGTTCCTAGAGAATTGGGCCAACTTCTCAGTTGGTTACAGGTTCCACGTTAGGGATAGGCTGCACCTTAATGGGGAGAGTGTAGCTGTGCTGGGGGAGAAAATGGCTAGAAGGTTGGAGGAGTGTTTAAACTAGGGATTGGGGGGGTGGGGGGTATTCATTTTACAGGTGGGGAAGATAGTGCAGATAGTGACCTGGGCAGAAATAAAGAAACTGGAGGTGGGGTTAGAAAAGTCAATATAGTAAGAAGGAATAGAGGTACAGAGAGATACATAAAATGCATGTACACTAATGCAAGAAGCCTCACCAACAAAATGGAGTAATTAGAATTAATTTTGTTGGAAAATAATTAAGACATGGTGGGGATATCTGAGACATGGCTGGATGAGAGCCATGACTGGGCAGTTAATTTACAGGATTATAGTCTGTTCAGAAATGGCCGTACAAACAAGCGAGGGGGGAGGGAGGTGTGTTTATATGTAAAATCATCCTTAAAACCCATCTTGCATGAGAATATATATGAATCTAATGAAAATGTAGAGTCCCTGTGGGTGGAGATAAGGGGAGGGGGAAAAATAGTAAATTACTGATAGGGGTTTGTTATAAGTCTCCAAAAATAATGGAAGCAGCAGAGAATATCCTCATAAAGCAAATAGATGAAGCAGCGACTCAAGGAGAAGTCATTATTATGGGGGACTTTAACTACCCGGAAATACATTGGGAAACACAAACCTGTAGTTCAAGCAAAGGTAATAGGTTTCTGACAACTATGAGAGACAATTACCTTTCATAACTGGTTCAGGACTCAACAAGGGGGGCACTGCTAGACCCAATATTAACCAACAGGCCATACCGCATATTAAATATACGAGCTGGGGGTCACTTGGGTAATAGTGTTAACAAAATAATAAGTTTTCATGTATCCTTTAATAAAATGTGTAGTAGAAGGGTTACAAGGACAGTAAACTTCAGGAAGGCAAATTTCCAAAGGTTGAGAGAGGTTCTTAGTGCAATAAACTGGGACGATATCCTGAGACATAAAACTACACAAAGCAAATAGGAGACATTTAATAGCATCCTGAATAGGACCTGTGCACAATATATACCCTATGGGAATAAACATGCAAGAAATAGGAGGAAACCACTATGGCTAAATAGAGCTGTAAGGGGCACAATAAGTGACAAAAGAAAGCATTTAGAGAACTAAAGCAAGTAGGTAGTGATGAGGCATTAAATAAATACAGAAAATAAAATAAATTCTGTAAAAATCAAATCAAGGCAGCAAAGATTGAGACAAAGAGACTCATTGCGAGAAAAAGTAAAAATAATCCCAAAATATTCTTTAACTACATAAATAGTAAGAAACTAAAACATGATAGTGTTGGCCGACTTAAAAATACTATGGGTGAAATGTTGCATGAGGAAAAAGCCAATATGCTAAACGATTTTTTTTCAACAGTATTTACACAAGAAAATCACATGACAGAAAACATGATTAGTGATAACAAAAATTCTTCATTAAATGTCACTTGCTTAACCCAGCAGGAAGTATGGCGGCGTCTAAAAATCACTAAAGTTGACAAATCCCCGGGCCCGGATGGGATACACCCGCGAGTACTGAAGGAATTAAGTAAAGTCATAGATAGACCATTATTTTTAATCTTTAAAGATTCCATAATAACAGGGTCTGTACCACAGGACTGGTGTATAGCAAATGTGGTGCCAATATTCAAAAAGGGGACAAAAACCGAACTTGGAAATTATAGGTCAGTAAGCTTAACCTCTACTGTGGGTAAAATCCTGGAGGGTTTCCTAAGAGATGCTATACTAGAGTATCTGAAGAAGAATAACCTCATGACCCAATATCAACATGGCTTTACGAGGGACCGTTCCTGTCAAACTAATCTAATCAGTTTTTATGAGGAGGTAAGTTCCGGACTGGACCAAGGAAATGCAGTGGATGTTGTGTATATGGACTTTTCAAAAGCTTTTGATACGGTTCCACACAAAAGGTTGATACATAAAATGAGAACAATGGGGATAGGAGAAAATATATGTAAGTGGGTTAAGAACTGGCTCAGTGATAGGAAACAAAGGGTGGTTATTAATGGAACACACTCAGACTGGGTCACAGTTAACACTGGGGTACAACAGGGGTCAGTATTGGTCCCGATTCTTTTTAACATATTTATTAATGACCTTGTAGAGGGCATACAGAGTAGTATTTCAATGTTTGCAGATGACACTAAACACTGCAGGGTAATCAATACAGAGGAGGACAATTTTATATTACAGGAAGATCTATGTAAACTAGAAGCTTGGGCTGATAAATGGCAAATGAGCTTTAATGGGGATAAATGTAAGAAAATGCACTTGGGCAGAGGAAATAAAATGTATAATTATATGCTTAATTGTAAAACACTGGGCAAAACTGTCACTGAAAAAGACCTGGGTGTATTGGTGGACGACAAGCTCACGTTTGGTGGCCAGTGTCAGACAGCTGCAGCAAAGGCAAATAAAATAATGGGATGCATTAAAAGAGGCATAGATGCTCATGAGGCGAACATAATTTTACCTCTATGCGAGTCACTAATGCGACCACACTTAGAATACTGTGTACAGTTCTGGTCTCTGGTGTATAAGAAAGACATAGCTGAACTAGAGCGGGTGCAGAGAAAAGCGACCAAGGTTATTAGAGGACTGGGGGGTCTGCAATACCAAGACAGGTTATTTTTTAAACTCTTTTTATCGGAAAATTCCACAGGATAATGGTTACAAACAGATACTGTCATAATATAAGGTCAGGATAATCTAAACATTAACCCTTCTCAGTTTAATACAATTTCCATCACGTTCTAAATAATCAGAGTAAACAGTTAGAAGAAAGAAAAAAAAAAAAAACAAACAGTTTGAAACATAAGCTTCATTGTGGAGCACTGCACGCTTTACTAAACCGGCCCATTCCTTATCAGAATTCAGTACATATAGCAATTACAGTTTCAATAGAGGTCCACTCTTACAGCCCATATATATCATATATCATTTCCCATGCACTCAAAAGGGCATATATCAGGACTCATAACGTGAGATTCACGAAGTCATAGCACCTTAAGTGTGTTACGGGAAAGTTACACCATCTTTCCCATATCCTTTAGAATTTCTGGGGACATCCCCTATTCCTATATACTATATTTTCATACGGTATTGTATCATTCAGTAGTTTTTTCCATTGGTTGATAGTAGGAGACTTTCCTCCCATCCATCTTAGTGGTATCGCTGTCCTAGCCATAAATATAGCCTCCCGAAGGAATATCCCATCATAGTGTGTCCACATTTCCTCGTCCACAACACCTAAGACACATAACTCTGGACTGCATTCAATTGGTATCCCAATTATCTGTTCTAGGGTAGTTATCACTTCACCCCAATATTTGCGTATTATTCCACAATTCCAAATAAGATGCCAGAAATCTGCTCCTGATTCCCCACATCTGTGGCACTCATCAGACGCCATTCTACCAACTCTATGAATTCTCACTGCGGTCAGGTAAGATTGATGTAGTATATATAACTGAATAAGTTTATTATTGGCGGCTGGTGACACCACCGTATGTGCTTCCATTGCATCATTCAACTGATCATCAGTTATAGAAGGGATTAATTGCCGCCATTTACTCTCAACAGAAAGTTGGGTAGAAGTGATTTTAGAATTCAGTAGAAAAGTATATATAGAGAAGATACCACGCCTGTAGGTTCTTGAGTTTTAAGTACTCCTATTAATGGATATTTAGATATTCGCTTTCTAGGATATGGGAATTGATGTGTTATGGCATGCCTCATTTGTAGATATCTGCAGAAATCCCTATGAGGGATTCCAAACCTTATACGAATTTGATCAAATGATAATAAAATTTTGTTTTCTAAAATCTGATTGTGTTGTTATTCTGTGTTGCTTCCAGAAGATTACGTCCTGTAGGTTTTTAAGCTGTGGAAATTCAGGATTATCCCGTATTCGGGTTTCTCCCATTTGATCAGTAAACCCCACGATATGCTTACTCTCGCGCCACACCTGCATCGCTAGGCTATGTGCAAATAATAAGCCCTGTGGTGGTCTGTAAGAGCCTTCTAATATAGCCCATGGTGTATTCTGATTTAATAAATGTATAAGATGCGCTTCTGCATTAGTTAGTTTATCACTGCTTATCCAACACTTCAAATATCGTATCTGACCAGCTAAATAATAGAGAAATAGGTCAGGCACCGCGTTACCCTCTTGATCCTTGGGTCTCTGCAGAGATCCAATACTTAGTTTGGGATTTGCTGAGCCCCATATAAATGTCGCCATCATGCCGTGCAGGTTCCGAAAAAAATCTTTGGGGATTATAATGGAAGAATGTTCTAATACATACAGACATTTTGGAAGGATAATCATTTTGATTAAGCTAATTATTCCCGCCACAGACAATAGAAGTTGGGACCAACTTTCAAATTTTTTCCTCCTCATATCTTTTATGGGGTACACATTATCCTTCAGATCCATAATCGGATTTTGATTAATTATAATGCCTAGATATTTGAATTTTTGTAGTACCTCTAATCCAAAAAAAACCCGGTTCAGTTATGTTATCTATAAGTGGCATAACCACAGATTTGCTCCAATTGATTTTAAGGACCAATAATTCCCCAAAGTTACTAATAAGGTCAATTGCTCTTTGAAGGGATTGTTCTATTTTGTTTAGAAAGAGGATCAGGTCGTCTGCGTATAACCCCACTTTATCTATTCTAGAGTTTACACTAATACCTTCCACCAGGTGGTCCTACTTAATTTTTTAAGGGCAATAGGCTCTATCGCTAGAGCGAAGAGCATCGGAGATAAGGGGCAGCCCTGTCTAGTTCAGCTACGCAGGTTAAAGTATTCCGATAGTATTCCATTTACAAGAATGTTATCCCTTGGCATATAGTAGATCAATTTAATCCAGCTACAAAATGTATCAGAAAACCCAAATTTCAGGAGCACACGCTGTAGAAAGGTCCACTCCAAGGAGTCAAAGGCTTTCGCCATATCTAAAGAAGCTATAGCCCAGGGTTTCTGATACTTATGGCCAATCTGTGTCAACACTTGAGCTCTTCTAATATTAGATGAAGTAGACCTTCCCGGCATAAAGCCAGATTGATCCTCATGTATAATGTTTAATATTACTGTTTTTAATCTATTGGCTATGAGTTTCGTAAGTATTTTGTAATCTGTATTCAATAGGGATATAGGGCGATAGGAGCTGCATTCCTCAATTGGTTTATCTGGCTTGGGGATCAATACTATAGTAACATCATAGAAGGATTGGGGAAGAGAACGTCCCGAAAGTGCTTCAGAAAATGCTTGCAACAGAACTGGGGCTATCAGGTCTATGCATCTTTTATATAATTCTATAAGAATGCCATCGGGGCCCGATGCTTTCCCATTAGATAGAGACATGGCTGCTTCCCTTATTTCTTCCAAAGTGATATCTCCATCCGGGAGTGTCCGATGTTCACAAGAGAGTTTAGGGAATTCTATTTGATTTAGGTATTCATCAATTTCCTCTATAGTGTGGTTGGATTGGGAGTTATAAAGTTTTCTATAGTATTCTTCAAATCTGCTTGCAATCTGATCTGATTTAAGCAGCGGACTACCTTCCCTTGTGTTAATGGCTAGTATTGATGGGGATATCTGATTTTGCTGGACTATGTATGCTAAGAATTTACTCGATTGGTTACCCAGCTCAAAGTAAGTTTGTCTTGAAAAGAAAAGTTTTCTCTGCGCTTTTTCCTGCAGATGGGTCAGGTACTCCCTCCCTTTCCCAAGCCAGTTATGTAAGGAATTATCTGAGGAATTGTTAATATATTTAGCTTCTAATAATTTGCACTCATCGCCAAGCCTCTGCTCCCCAATAGACGATTCCCTTTTAATGTATGAAATCGTTGATTTAACGCATCCCCTAATATATGCTTTAAGTGTGTCCCATACTATCAATCTGTCAGGGAAGTCCCCATGACCTGCTATAAATACTTCCCCTTGATCTGGTATCCTATCATGTTCTCAAATAAGAGACAACCAAAACGGATGTATGCAAAACCTCTTGGGTCTGTTAGGACCCCCCAAATGAAAAGATGCTATCAGTGGAGCATGGTCCGACACCGTTCTAGGGGAATATTCAATTTTACTTAAATCCGAAAATGCAGTACTGTTTCCAAATATATGATCCATTCTAGATAAACATCGAACAGCAGGTGTGTAGCAGGAAAATTCTCTCTTGAGTGGGTGCTACTGCCTCTACAAATCAATCCAACCCACCTCCGTTATGAAAGTATGTAAAGTAGCGGTGTCTTGACTATCAGACCTAGTGTTGGCAGGGCTCATTTTATCCAAGTGTGTATTAAGAATCATATTGAAGTCTCCCATACATAACATTTTAGCATCTGGGTACTGTGATACAAAAATCACTGCCTGTTGGAGTACATCCATTTTGGCTGGTGGTGGGTTGTATATGTTGAGTCTCTTTTGACAGTTTGAACTGACTATCCTACTGACTTATGCACAATGGTAACTACACCTCTAGAATAAGAAGTATGTGTAGCGTGTTTGTCCCACTGTATCCAGGGTTTGTTTATTCTGGACACAGTGTCCGGGGTTAAATGGGTTTCCTGAAGGCATATTATTTGCGCTTGAGATTTACGTATCTGGGAGAATACAATATTCCCTTTCTTGGCATTCCCTAATCCACTAATGTTCCATGAGGGAATTTTAAGTGACGCCATAAAGGTTCCATTTAAAACATTTTTTTTAACCCCTTAATAACATCTGACGTACTAATATGCGTCTGTGCCCTGGGACTTAAGACCCAGACCCGTATTAGTACGTCATCGCGATCGCGCGCGCACACAGGCTGTGCGGGCGCGATCGCCGCCGGGTGTCAGCTGATTGTCACAGCTGACACCCGGTACTATGTGCAGGGAGCAGTCCTGCACCTCTCCCAGCACATTAACCCCCGCTATGCTGCGATCGAAGTCGATCGAAATCGATCGCGGCATTGCGGGGGCAAGGGGAGGTGATCGGCGATACTCACCTCCTCTTCCGGCTTCCAGCGCAGTCTGCAAAGGCTTCCCGGGTGTTGCCATGACGACCCGATGTCGTCATGACAACATCCGGGTCACCAGAGAGCAGGAAGATTGCTTGGACATGCGCAGTGCATCTCCAAGCAATCTTCACACTGTGCACTTCTGACAGCCTTCATGGCATAGGGATGGTGCTCCATTCCTGTGCCATGCAGGCGATCAGAAAAAAAAAGTGAAAGTCCCAGAGTGGGACAAAGTAATAAAAAGTATAAACTGTCTTAAAGTGGAAAAAAAAAAAAAAAATGTGCAAAAATATTATAAAAAAAATAAAAAAAATAATACACCAAAAATAAAAATATAATGTACCCATCAATAAATATTATAAAAAAAATAAAAAAAAAACAATAAAAGTACACATATTTGGTATCGCCGCGTCCGGAACAACCTGACCTATAAAACTGTCCCACTAGTTAACCCCTTCAGTGAACACGGTAAAAAAAAAAAAAAAAAAAAGAAGCAAAAAACAATGCTTTATCACCATACCGCCAAACAAAAAGTGGAATAACACGCGATCAAAAAGACGCATATAAATAAAAATGATACTGCTGAAAACGTCATCTCGTCCCGCAAAAAACAAGCCACCATACAGCTCCATCAGCCGAAAAATAAAAAAGTTATAGCTCTCAGAATAAAGCGATGCTAAAAAATATTTTTTTCGATAAAATAGCTTTTATTGTGTATAAGCGCCAAAACATAGAAAAATGATACAAATGTGGTACCGCTGTAAACGTACTGATCCGAAGAATAAAGCTACCTCATCAATTTTACCACACGCGGAACAGAATAAAAAAAAAAAAAAAAAAAAACAATTCCTGAATTGTTGGTTTTTGTTTATTCTGCCTCCCAAAAATCGGAATAGAAAGCGATCAAAAAATGTCACGTGCCTGAAAATGGCACGAATAACAACGTCAAGTCATCCCGCAAAAAACGAGCCGTCACATGACTGTCTGCCAAAATCTGGAAAAATTATAGCTCTCAAAATATGGCGATGCAAAAACTAGATTTTACAAAAAATGCATCTTTTAGTGTGTAACAGCTGTCAGTCATAAAAACCCCATATGATTCTGGCATTGCTGTAATCACACCGACCCGAAGAATAAAGTCGTCTAATCACTTATACCGCACAAGGAACGGCGTCAAAAATAAACTCTTGGGTTAGGATTGGGCTAGGGTTAGGGCTGGGTTTGGGGCTAGGGTTGTGCTGGGGCTAGGGTTGTGCTGGGGCTAGGGTTGTGCTGGGGCTAGGGTTGTGCTGGGGCTAGGGTTGTGCTAGGGCTAGGGTTGTGCTAGGGCTAGGGTTGTGCTAGGGCTAGGGTTGTGCTAGGGTTAGGGCTGGGGTTGGGATTTTTTTCAAAAGTAAGAAAAAAAGATGACGATATGGCGACTAGTGTTGAGAGCAAGTGCTCGCTACTTGAGTTTGCATCGGGTGCTCTGGTATGCATTGAGTATCGTGGGTATTTGAGTGACATGCTCGAGTCTCTGCCCCATATGCTTCGCGGCCAAAAAACTTTATGGGGATTGCCTGCCATGCACGAGCGATCCCCGCATGTTTTTTTTTGGGTGTCTAATAACCGTGAAACATGCGGAGCAGGGACTCGAGCATGTCACTCAAGCACAAGCTGTACATGGTGCATACCTGAGTACCCGATGCAAACTCAAGTAGCGAGCACTTGTGCTCAAGAATAATGACAACTTATTCAATATGATGACCTAATGTAAACAAATTCTGTGCCGTACCTCTGGGTTCAAAATGTTCACTATACACCTTAATAAAATCCTTGAGGGGTACAGTTTCCAAAATGGGGACACTTGTGGGGGAGCTCCACTGTTTAGGCACATCACGGGCTCTCCAAACGCGACATGGTGTCTGCTAACAAATTGAATGGAAAATCGGCTCAAATTGTTAGCGGACGCCATGTTGCGTTTGGAGAGCCCCTGTGTGCCCAAACATTGGAGCTCCCCCACAAGTGACCCCATTTTGGAAACTAGACCCCCCAAGGCACCTATCTAGATGCATAGTGAGCACTTGGAACCCCCAGGTGCTTCACAAATTGATTCGTAAAAATGAAAAAGTGAAAAAAAAACACTTTTTCATTTTTATGAATCAATTTGTGAAGCACCTGGGGTTCCAAGTGCTCACTATGAATCTAGATAGGTGCCTTGGGGGGTCTAGTTTCCAAAATGGGGTCACTTGTGGGGGAGCTCCAAAGTTTGGGCACACATGGGCTCTCCAAACACAACATGGCGTCCGCTAATTATTCAAGCAAATTTTACAATCAAAAAAGTCAAATGGCGCTCCTTCCCTTCCGAGCCCTGCCGTGCGCCCAAACAGTGTTTTTTCCCCAAATATTGGGTATCTGAGTGCCCAGGGGAAATTGCACAACAAATTTTGGGGTCCATTTTTCTTGTTACCCCTGTGAAAATAAAAAAAATTGGGTCTAAAGTAACATTTTTGTGAAAAAAGTTAAATGTTCATTTTTTTCTTCCACATTCAAAAAATTCCTGTGAAGCACCTGAAGGGTTAATAAAGTTCTTGAATGTGGTTTTGAGCACCTTGAGGGGTGCAGTTTTTAGAATGGTGTCACTTTTGGGTATTTTCTGTCATAAAGACCTCTCAAAGTGACTTCAAATGTGATGTGGTCCCTAAAAAAATGGTTTTGTAAATTTTGTTGGAAAAATGAGAAATCGCTGGTCAACTTTTAACCTTTATAGCTCCCTAACAAAAAAAAATTTTGGTTCCAAAATTGTGCTGATGTAAAGTAGACATGTGGGAAATGTTATTTATTAACTCTTTTGTGTGACATATCGCTCTGATTTCAGGGCTTAAAAATTCAAATTTTGAAAATTGCAAAATTTTCAAAATTTTCACCAAATTTCCGTTTTTTTCACAAATAAACGCAAGTGATATCGAAGAAGTTTTTCCACAATCATGAAGTACAATATGTCACGAAAAAACAAACTCAGAATCAGGGGGATCCGTTGAAGCGTTCCAGAGTAATTACCTCATAAAGTGACAGTGGTCAGAATTGTAAAAATTGGCCCGGTCATTAACGTGCAAACCACCCGCGGGGCTTAAGGGGTTAAACATTCTATATTTAAGTAAATAGAACAGAAACAAATGACATCAGTGCAACATATGGAATTATAGACTAGGAAATTGAGATATCATAACAATATCAATAAAAAGACAATAGTATCTCAATGGAACAAATCAAGGCACGTGAAACAATATATAACAAGACAAATACAAAACTAACGCTAGTATACCTAGACAACAAGAGACCTAAGCTAGGAAAATGAATAATATCTGAATAAAGTATCAGAAAAGAATTAATACAAGGGAGCATAATGTATGAGAGACATCACATACCAAAACAAAGTTATGTGTGTTGCGGCGCGTTGGCAAGATTAATAAACAACCTGAATGAGGTAGGAGATAAACAGTAATGGGAAGGAGAAGGAGGTGCTCAAGATATGACAGAATAAGTAGTTGTTATTTTTAACCCACAAAACCGCTAAACGGGCCAGGTAGGTTTCCAGGGAAAGCAAACCTCACGAAAATAGGAGTGCTGGGAAGTCTCCCAACTAGTGAGCTCCTCCAACCGCCTAATCATGTCAACCTTATTCAACCACTCAACGTAAATGGGGGGTGTAACCTGCAATCAGTGCAGAGGGATCAGGTATTTCGCCGCCCCAAACAGTAGAGGGAGCAGATCATGTCTTGTAGGTTTAAAATTTTGAGACGGAAAGGATAGTAAGACTTCTTTCGGAGACAAGGGACCCCTTATCATACCTAGGTCTTTCAATGTGTCCCCTATTTTAACCCAAAAAGGTCTAATATTAGGGCAGTACCAAAATATATGGGACATGTTTCCCACCCCTGCTTTACATCTCCAGCAAAGGTTAGAGTCAGACGATCCATAATGGCATAATAGTTCTGGCGTTCTATACCACGGTATTAATATTTTGTATGAATTCTCTTGCAAAGAAATGCACCTGGAGAATCCGTGAGAATTAGTAAGAATGGATTCGACTTCTTCATCCGCCAAAGAGATGTTAAGTTCCTTTTCCCAAGAGTATATAAAGGAAGGTTTTTGGAAGGACTGAGGCAGGATCATATGGTTATATATCTTCGATATTCCTTTAGGAAAAGGGAACGAGAGTTTACATAGCATGTCCACCCATGAACCTCCTCCCGCACCAGGGAATTTAGATTTAAACATCGAAAGAATGTGGGTGACATGTTTATGTTGTAAGAAATTAATGGGGCTTGCGGAGGAATTAACCGGCCATGAATCCAGCAATGGGATTTTATTGGTCAGGAACTCTTTGATTGAACAGTTCGGCAAATCCAACCAAAGATTATAGGGATCTGAATAATTTGGGTCTAGAAAGTACGGAATGGTAGAAATAGGGGCCTGAGCTGAGGGAAGTATGCTCTTTTTTAGATCTTTATCTAAGTCGCGTTTAATCTTAAGGGAAGTGGTAATAGTAATATCACTTATGGCCTCGGAAGTGCGGACAATATTTGCCCATATGTATTTCTGTGGATTATTGCCCAGGAGTAGAAGATCAATGTCTGAGGCTTCCCCTCTCTTGGATGCACTGGCTAATTTGAGCCATCTATTTAAGTGGATTGCTTAATAATAGTTTAGGACACTAGGAATGCCAATACCCCCTTTATGATTAGGTAGGGTTAGGATTTTATGAGGAAGTCTAGATTTTTTATACTTACAAATGTATTGGGATAGGATCTGTTTTATTGAGGAAAAGAAGGCTAAAAGAAGATTTATAGCTGATGTATAAAAAAGAAAGTAAGAAAAGATGAAAGATATCTAAAGATAGGCCATGCGTACGGGGGGCCGTCCATAGGAAGTTATCTCATCAATCACGTGCCAGCTGTAAGGTGCTTTGATAGCTCATCGCACATGTGTATACTACACGTGTTTGCAAAAGGGACTTCCGGGCGGTGCGCAATGGAACGCATGTGTGGAACGCATGCGGACCATATGGAGCGCAACCTCAAAAAGGTCCATCCCCACTTCCTAAACCATGAACCTGGAGGACATGGCATACATATCAAGGAATGACAAGGGAGAATGGGAGGGGAATGGGGAAGGAAGGAGGGAAGAAGAAAAGAAAAGAATAAACCAAATGTAAAGACAGAAAATAGATGCTGTAGGAGCATCGATTACCATAAAGTGAAATGTGAAAGTGTGTGTGTGTGTGTGTGTGTGTGTGTGTGGGGGGGGTGAAAACGAAAGTAAAAGTGTAAACTAAAAAGAAAAATCATATATGAATGAAAATATGTATTTGTTGAATGTAAAGTGTAGAAATAACGAAAATAATGTATGTATAGTGAAAAAGCAAAGAATAAGTGAAAATTAATAAAACAAATATATGTAAATAAGTGCTAATATGTCTATAGTCAAAGAGAGGCTAAGTGTAACAATTAGAAACATTTAATTATGCTAGGATTTTATGCCACGCAATCACGGAGAATAAGGGGAGAAGCCTACCCTTCTATCAGTGTCAACCGTCATATACAAAAAACATGTTCTTCCCAAATGGGGACCCCGCAACTCACTCCTGAGATCAAATAATGACATGTTGGATATATATCACTTGTTAAAAAGACAGCACCATTCAATTTTATAGTCCATATTCATCATTGATGGATAATTCCAATCCAAATATTTCTTACTTAATTTGTCCATTGCCATAAATTTCCGTGGACAATGCCACGAATTTCAAAAATATTCAATATGTTTCAGGTTCACTTGTTAAAGGGACACAGCGCCATCTACAATTATAGTCCATGCATACAAATATATGTAAATAAGTGTTAAGATGTCTATGGTAATGGATGGTAATCGATGCTCCTACAGCATCTATTTTCTGTCTTTACATTTGGTTTATTCTTTTCTTCTTCCCTCCTTCCTTCCCCATTCCCCTCCCATTTTCCCTTGTCATTCCTTGATATGTATGCCATGTCCTACAGGTTCATGGTTTAGGAAGTGGGGATGGACCATTTTGAGGTTGCGCTCCATGTGGTCCGCATGCGTTCCACACATGCGTTCCACTGCTCTGCACAGCTAGGCTTTACTCCACGGGTCCGGTTCCTGTATAGTGGCGTGCGGCCCATGGGAGCTGTGAACACGCGCATGTGACATCACCTACTGACTTCCAGGGATGCGCTACATGTGGACCGCGTGCGTTCCACACATGCGTTCCACTGCGCACCACCCGGAAGTCCCTTTTGCAAACAGGTGTAGTATACACATGTGCGATGAGCCATCAAAGCACCTTACAGCTGGCACATAATTGATGGGATAACTTCCTATGGACGGCTCCCCCGGACGCCTGGCCTATCATTAGATATCTTTGATCTTTTCTTACTTTCTTACCAATTTTTAATAGGTATATTGACTACTCCATGGCACTTTGCATAGTTGTAAGCAGTTGTTTACGGTCCAACTAATGCAATGAAATAATGCAGACAATTTTTTCTAAATACAAGCACTTAGCACTTTATGATCATAGATGTAAATGTCTGACTCCCTACCATTTAATTTAATTTATTATATTTGACTGAGTATTGCATAATTTTCACTTTGTCAAATCTGTTTACATCGGTCTATAATACCGGTTCAAATATGCATCAAGTGAATAAGGTGGCTTAGTTTTCTGCTATACAATCATGATGAATGTGATATGACCAAGCTATATATTGCATCTCTCTTTTCTGGATGTCCCCTGTCATTTTTTTAAAAAGAAAATTGTTTTTCTGTTTTTTTATATGGATAATGAATAAAAAATATTGATTTTTAATTGAATTTAGAGTCTCTGTTATCCTGATGGGTTTGAAACAAATAACCACATAGGATTAAGTGTATAGTAATATTTTCACAGTGTCTAGTGTTGCTTAGAATTTCTTGGACTAGGTGAATAAATATCAGCTAATATCTACGGATTTTAACCAAGATTATAACATTATAAACACTTGAATTACAATTCATACTAAATTCGATTACAATATGGGTCAATTTGGGTCTATGCCTTGGATTTCATCTGGATTGTAATACAATTTTCCATCTTGGACTATTACCATAGAATTACAATCTATCTTCAAGAACCAGATTATAAAAAGATCATAATCCTTTTTTTTTCATCTTCCAATTGAAACAATCTTCAATATTTGCATTAGGTCAGCGAACTTCTATTCATACTTCACTCTGACTGAATGGAAACTTAAATCAAACTCCTTCCCCCCAGGTCGATGGAGAACATCTTGATCCCCGGCAAGTGTCCACATATATCATTAAGCTACTTTTAATGTACTACATGTGTCTTACTAATTTTTCTGTCTTTCTTTTTTCAGCAATTAATTCATAAGGAATAAGCTATAATTTTAACAAGTATAAGTTACATGTAAAATTCAAAGACAGCTTTTTGTACACTTGCCTCTCTTTTCCATATTTTCAAAAGGAATTACCTTTTACTTCCCCTTCCTTCCCCCTAGCTTTCCTACCTCCCCTACTCTCCGCCAACATTTAGGCTTATATTGTGTGTGCATTTCTCCCTTTAAAATGTTTTAAAATACCAATAAACATAATTGAACAAGAAAAAAGCCTTTACTTACAAAAATTGTAAGGTATTTTGAGTTTCCCAAAAGACATGTGGGAGTCTCCTCAAATGTGTGGAGGAAGGCGATGTGGTCAGATGAGGCCAAAATTGAACTTTCTTGCCACCAAAGTAAACGCTATGTCTGGTGCCAAACCAACACAACTCATCACCCCAAGAACACTATCCCCACAGTGAAACATGGTGGTGTTAGCATCATACTATGGGGATGTTTTTCGGCAGCAGGGATAGGGGAAATTGTTCAAGTCCAGGAAAAGATGGATCCTGGGAAATACATGGATATTTCTGAGCAAAACCTGTTTCAGTCTGTCAGTGATTTGAGACTGGGACAGTGGTTCACCTTCCAAAAAGACAATGATCCAAAGCATACTGCTAAAGCAACACTCGAGTGATTTAAGGGAAAAAGTGTAAGGCTGTGTGCCCACGATGCGTTTTTTTTAAGCGTTTCCGCAGCGGCAAAAACGCTGCAGAAACGCATGGTAGAAGGCCAGCCATGGTCCCCAATGATAATTCGCATGTGCTGTGCACATGCTGTGGAAATTTCCGCTGCGGGTTATCATTGCGGAAAAAAACGCAGCACTACCAATTATTTTTTTTGCCGCCGTTGACTTGCATTGAAACGCACGGATTACGCATCACTGCATCTGTACATGCGGAATCCAAGCGTTTCAATGTGCGGATGGTACCCGGGTGTGGAGGACAGGAGACTCTCCTCCGGACCAGGGTACCATAGAACCTGTAAAAAAAAAGACTAAAATAAAAAATAAATATTATATTTACCTTCTGACGGCCCCCGCTGCGCTCATCCTCCCATGCCGGCAGTTCGCGATGGACTGAAGAACCTGCGCTGACGTCATAGTCATGTGATGGCAGGTCCTTCAGTGCAGCGTACCGCGAGCTGCCGGCAAGGGAGAACGGAGCGAAGCAAGACTTCGGGGGCCATCGGAAGGTAAGTATAGATTAATTTTTTTATTTTTAAACATTCTTTAAGGTCACACTATATACAGTTATATGAAAAAGTTTGGGCACCCCTATTAATCTTAAGCTTAATGTTTTTTAAAAATTGGTGTTTTTGCAAGAGCTATTTCAGTTTGATATATGTAATAACTGTTGGACACAGTAATGTTTCTGCCTTGAAATGAGGTTTATTGTACTAACAGAAAATGTGCAATCTGCATTCAAACAAAATTTGACAGGTGCATAAGTATGGGCACCTCACCAGAAAAGTGACATTAATATTTAGTAGATCCTCTTTTTGCAAAAATAACAGCCTCTAGTCGCTTCCTGTAGCTTTTAATGAGTTCCTGGATCCTGGATGAAGGTATTTTTGACCATTCCTCTTTACAAAACAATTCCAGTTCAGTTAAGTTTGATGGTCGCCGAGCATCGACAGCCTTCTTCAAATGATCCCACAGATGTTCAATGATATTCAGGTCTGGGGACTGGGATGGCCATTCCAGAACATTGTAATTGTTCCTCTGCATGAATGCCTGAGTAGATTTGGAGCGGTGTTTTGGATCATTGTCTTGCTGAAAGATCCATCCCCTGCGTAACTTCAACTTTATCACTGATTCTTGAACATTATTGTCAAGAATCTGCTGATACTGAGTGGAATCCATGCGTCCCTCAACTTTAACAAGATTCCCGGTGCCGGCATTGGCCACACAGCCCCAAAGCATGATGGAACCTCCACCAAATTTTACTGTGGGTAGCAAGTATTTTTCTTGGAATGCTGTGTTTTTTTGCCGCCATGCATAACGCCTTTTTGTATGACCAAACAACTCAATCTTGGTTTCATCAGTCCACAGGACCTTCTTCCAAAAAGAAATTGGCTTCTCCAAATGTGCTTTTGCATACCTCAGCCGACTCTGTTTGTGGCGTGCTTGTAGAAACGGCTTCTTTCGCATCACTCTCCCATACAGCTTCTCCTTGTGCAAAGTGCGTTGTATAGTTGACCGATGCACAGTGACACCATCTGCAGCAATTTGATGCTGCAGCTCTCTGGAGGTGGTCTGAGGATTGTCCTTGACTGATATCACCATTCTTCTCCTCTGCTTTTCTGATGTTTTTCTTGGCCTGCCACTTCTGGCCTTAACAAGAACTGTCCCTGTGTTCTTCCATTTCCTTACTATGTTCCTCACAGTGGAAACTGACAGGTTAAATCTCTGAGACAGCTTTTTGTATCCTTCCCCTGAATAACTATGTTGAATAATCTTTGTTTTCAGATCATTTGACAGTTGTTTTGAGGAGCCCATGATGCCACTCTTCAGAGGAGATTCAAACAGGAGAACAACTTGCAAGTGGCCACTTTAAGTAGCTTTTCTCATGATTGCATACACCTGGCTATGAAGTTCAAAGCTCAATGAGGTTACAAAACCAAAAAAAGTGCTTTAGTAAGTCAGTAAAAAGTAGGTAGGAGTGTTTAAAACAAGAAAATGATAAGGGTGCCCATACTTATGCACCTGTCAAATTTTGTTTGAATGCAGATTGCACATTTTCTGTTAGTACAATAAACCTCATTTCAAGGCAGAAACATTACTGTGTCCAACAGTTATTACATATATCAAACTGAAATAGCTGTTTCAAAAACACCAATTTTTAAAAAACATTAAGCTTAAGATTAATAGGGGTGCCCAAACTTTTTCATATAACTGTAACACACATGGATTTATATAGTGTAACCAAGTTGTCAAGCACTTTCCAAGTGATGCTAAAATCGCTTTAAAAGCGCTTGTCAATCCGCATGCAGAAATGCATGTGAAGAACGCTTCACATCCGCATATCCCTGGCAGGAAAAACGCATGTACAATCCGCATGCGTTTTTTCTGCCAGGGAGATGCAGAAACTCTCGGGAAAAATCCGGAGCATTTCTGCATCGTGGGCACATAGCCTAAATGTTTTGTAGTGATAAAGCCCAGACTGTAATCCAATTGAGAATCTGTAGTCAGACTTGAAGATTGCTGTTCACCAGAGGAAATCATCTAACTTGAAGGAGATGGAGCAGTTTGGCCTTGAAGAATGGCCAAAAATCCCAGTGGCAAGAGGTAGAAAGCTCATAGAGACTTACCCAAAATGACCTTCAGCTGTAATTGCTGCAAAAGGAGCTTCTACTAAGTACTGACTTTAGACGGGTGAATAGTTATGCGCATTGAAGTTTTCAGGTATTTTGTCCTATTTGTTGTTTGCTTCACAACAAAAATAAAACCAAATGTTCAGAGCTGTAGGCATGTTCTTTACATGATCTCATGCAAAGCCTTTAAAAAACAATTAAATTCCAGGTTGCAAGGTAGAAAAACACAAAAACTGTGAAGGGGGTGAATACTTTTGCAAGGCACTGTATATCGGATTTTTAGGGTTGGCTGCTGTCACACACTAAAAAAGTGTTCCCCAACTCCAATTTTTGCAAATTTATTAAAAAAGAAAAACTGAAATATCACATGGTCATAAGTGTTCAGACCCTTTGCTCAGACACTCCTATTTAAGTCACATGCTGTCCATTTCCTTGTGATCCTCCTTGAGATGGTTCTACTCCTTCATTGGATTCCAGCTGTGTTTAATTAAACTGATAGGACTTGATTTGGAAAGGTACACACAAGATCTTACAGCTCAAAGTACATGTCAGACCAAATGAGAATCATGAGCTCAAAGAAACTGCCCAAGGAGCTCAGAGACAGAATTGAGGCAAAGCATAGATCTGGCCAAGATTACAAAAGAATGTCTGCATTACTCAAGGTTCCTAAGAGCACAGTGGCCTCCATAATCCTTAAATGGAAGAAGTTTGGGACCACCAGAAGTCTTCCTAGAACTGGCCATCCAGCCAAACTGAGCAATCGTGGGAGAAGAGCCTTGGTGAGAGAGATAAAGAGGAACCCCAAGATCACTGTGGCTGAGCTTCAGAGATGCAGTAGGGAGATGGGAGAAAGTTCCACAAAGTCAACTATCATTGCAGCCCTCCACCAGTCACGCCTTTATGGCAGAATGGCCCGACGGAAACCTCTGCTCAGTGCAAGACATATTAAAGCCCGCATAAAGTTTGCTCAAAAACACAAGAAGGACTCCTAGACTATGAGAAATAAGATTCTCTGGTCTGATGAGACAAAGATAGAACTTTTTGGTGGTAATTCTAAGCGGTATGTGTGCAGAAAACCAGGCACTACTCATCACCTGCCCAATACAATCCCAACTGTGAAACATGGTGGTGGCAGCATCATGCTATGGGGGTGTTTTTCAGCTGCAGGGACAGGATAATTGGTTGCAATTGAAGGAAACATGAATGCGGCCAAGTACAGAGATATTGTGGATGAAAACCTCTTCCAGAATGCTCTGGACCCAAGACTTGGCTGAAGGATCACCTTCCAACAACACAATGGCCCTAAGCACACAGCTAAAATAACAAAGGAGAGGCTTCATAACAAATCTGTGACCATTCTTGAGTGGCCGAGCCAGAGCCCTGACCTAAACCCAATTGAGCATCTCTGGAGAGACCTGAAAATGGCTGTCCACCAACATTCACCATCCAACCTGACGGAACTGGAGAGGATCTGCAAGGAAGAATGGCAGAGGATCCCCAAATCCAGGTGTGAAAAACTTGTTGCATCATTCCCAAGAAGACTCATGGCTGTACCAGCTCAAAAGGGTCTTTCTACTCAATACTGAGCAAAGGGTCTGAATACTTATGACCATGTGATATTTCAGTTTTTCTTTTTTAATAAATTTGCAAAAATTTCTGCATTTCTGTTTATGTTCAGTCAAGATGGGGTGCAGAGTGTACTTTAATGAGAAAAAAAATGAACTTTTTAGAATTTACCAAATGGCTACAATGAAACAAAGAGTGAAAAATTTAAAGGGGTCTGAATACTTTCCGTACCCACTGTACCTTTAATAAAACCTATAAAAATTTTGGAATAAAATATAAAGTCACATATTTCATTATACCATCTGAATTTTCGTAAAATGTCTTACCTCTATAATAGGTGCGGTCTGAAGGTCCGCTTGCACTGCAGATTAAAAAAAAAAAAAAACACATTACTACATGCTTGTAAGAAAACTACAATAAAAAAAGCTTCTTTCCTTGAAGGGAATTTGTCATGTGAAAAAATGAAATTAGCCTGCACATATGGGGATAATCTCTAGGTTAATACTATTCTGAACCCGCCCGGCGCCGACACTTAATCCCCTGCTGTTGGGAGGAAATGAACTTTATTTCTCCCGGCATCCATTGGGTTTCCATTTCAGGAGTGGCACAGGTGTAGGTTCAGTCACCACTCTGTGTATAGTGAGCGGTGGCGGTAACCACATCACTGGCACTGACTGAAAGCAGCTCAGCATTACTCAGTGACGGGGATGCGGTTACAGCTGCCCTCTCTATACACAGAGCGGTGACTGAACCACACCGGCACCATCCCAGTGACTGAACCCAGAACACTACCGGGAGGAATAAAGTTAATTTCCTCCTGAGAGCGGGGTCTAAGTGCAGTGCAGGTTCAGGACGCCATTACTCTGCAGATTAACCCCATATCTGCAGATAAATAGCTTTTTTTCACGTCACAGGTTCCCTTTAAGGAACAAAAAAAATATATTACATCAGTGGAGAACCTAGAAACACCAAGGTGCATTCTGATCATAGGGAGAACAACCACAAACCAATGTTCAAGAAGAAGCAAATAGAGGACAATATATCCATATGCATTTAGCCGTGTGAGATGCCACCAGTAGCAGTGCAGGAAGGATTGTCAAATTTGGTGACAGATCCACTTTAACCATTCACATGCACAGACATGAACTAAGGAAATTTTACATCTAGAACTTTAATATATGAAAAAAAGAGGATAGTCCCTTGCGTAATAAGTTACAAAGTGAAGAAAAAGTAACAGCACCGAAGGGGTTCCCTATAAAGGGATGCTCATGTACAGTACCAATAAAAAGTTTAACAACAACAGTTCACGCAATAATTTTCATTCATTTTATTGGAATGTGCTAATAGGTCCCTTCATAGGTCCCTCACGAACGATGACGTTACTCAGTTACTGATGTCATCGCTCGTGAGACATGACCAGGAGTGATCTTTGAATTGTCGTTCTCAGAATGACGCACCAAAGGTTGCTGTACAGAATCGCGAGACGTCGTGGGATCCCCAATGGTTTACATCACAGCAGCAGGAATTATTATTAATAATAAATTGGTGAATGAGGGAATGTTTCTTGCTTTCATTTAGTTAAATCTCTTTTTATGTCTTTCAGGTTTCCATTTTTGGACAACTTCTAATTGGCTGGATTACGTCAGATCTTCATGTTGATGTTTTTGCTTTTTAATAAATTGGTGAGCAAGGTGTGTGGGAGTGTTTTTTAAAATAAACGATTTTTTCCTGTGTTTTTTTTTATGACTACTGGATTAGTAATGGGGGTGTCTGATAGACAACTCTCCATTAATAACACTTAGGCTTGTTGCTCACTGACATTACAAAGCTGACATCCACCCCATAAACTATTACCCCAATTGCCACCGCACCAGGGCAATCGGGAAGAGTCGGCAAAGTGCCCAAATTGGCGCATCTCATGGATGCGTCAATTCTGGTGCAGCTGAGAGCTTTAATTTTTGGGCTGGGAAAGGGCCAATATCCATGGATCTTCCCAGCTTGATAATGTAAGCCCTGTCTCCTTTACCTAGGCTGGTTATCAAAAGTAGGGGGGACCCTGCGTCATTTTTTAAAATTATTTATGACATACATGTGTTTTTGGGTGCGTTTGCGAGGAGTAAATGCACTTTAACCCCTTTCTGACATTGTCAGTAATAGTACGTCCCTGCGCCCTGGTACTTATGGACCAGGTACCTACGATTACGCACAATGTGATCGCGCCCGCACAGAGGCTGTGCATTTCCGGGGCAAGCAGAGTTAAGAGCACCCCTCTAACCTTGAATACCATGACAACATCTGGGTCACCAGGCATCAGGAAGATAGATAGAGCGTGTGCAATGCACGATTTATCTAACTTGTGCCAGTGCAGGACTGACAGCCTGCATAGCACAAGGATGCTACTGCATCCCTATGCTTTAAAAGCGATCAGCCTGCAAAAAATGAAAGTCCCATAGTGGGACAAAGTGTAAAAGTGAAAAACAGTATCAGAAAGTGAAAAAAAAAATAGTAAAAATATAAAAAAAAATGAAAAAATCCAAAAAAAATAAAAAATATTCTGTACCCATAAATAAATATTATTATGAAAAAAAACAAATGTTAGAAGTACACATATTTGGCATTGCGGCGCCCCGAAAGACATGTCCTATAAAACTATCCCTCTATTTAACCCCTTTAGTGAACACAGTAAAAAAAGGAAATAAAAAACTAATCAAAAAACTATGCTTTATCGTCATACCGCCAAACAAAAAAAAGTGATTAACCGGTTCCCGACCGCCCACTGTAGATAAACGTCGGCGCTTGCTGGGCTCTGTGCAGCGCCGACGTTTAAAAACGGTGGGTGGTCTCGTAGAGCTCAGGACCCCCAGGGTCCTGCAAGCGCTACGATTCCGGTGCAGAGCGTTAGCTCTGACAGGGGACATCATCGGGACCTGATTGGATCAGGTCCCAGTGATGTTAACCCTTTGCTGTGTTCTATATGCCGCTATCTATAGTGATCGCGGCATACAGAAGATGGACAGAGGAGAGGGGGTCGTCTTACTAACCTCTCCGACGATCCCTGATACCTTCCAGGACCTAGGGTTGCTATGGCAGCTGGAAGTCACATGACTGCCTCCAGATCTGCCACATATGGTGTCCTGCCTAGCTCAGCCTGCAGCTGAAGCCAGGCAGGAGACTCTGACTGTGAAACAGTCAGGGAAGATCTCATATAATGTAATACATGTCTATTACATTACATGAGATCAGTGATCAGAAAAATAAAAATTAATGTCCCATACAGGGACTAAGTAAAAATGTAAAAAAAAGTAAAAAAAAATGTTTTTAAATTGTTAAAAAAAAAATTTCAAAATAAATAAAAATAAATAAATAAAATATTAAACCAATAAATCCGTATATTTTTACAAAACCAAAAAAAGTACACATATTTGGTATCGCCGCGTCCGAAACAACCCAAGCTATAAAACTGTCACACTAATTAACTCCTTCTGTGCACACCGTAATAAAAATAAATAAAAAACGGAGCAAAAAAAATGCTTTTTCATCATGTTGCCAAACAAAAAGTGGAAAAAAATGCGATCAAAAAGCAAAATAGAAATAAAAATGGTACCGCTGAAAACGTCATCTTGTTCCGCAAAAAAAAAGCCGCCATCAGCCGAAAAATAAAAAAGTTATAGCGCTCAGAATAAAGCAATGCAAAAAAAATATTTTTTTCTATAAAATAGTTTTATTGTGTAAAAGCTCCAAAACATAAAAAAAAATACAGTAAGTGTAGTATCGCTGGAAACGTACTGACCCGAAGAATAACGCTGCCTGATCACTTTTACCACACGCAGAACGGCATAAAAAAAAACCTCAAAAAACAATTCCTGAATTGTTGTTTTTTGTTAATTTTACCTCCCAAAAAACGGAATAGAAAGCGATCAAAAAATGTCACGTACCCAAAAATGGTACCAATAAAAATGTCAACTCGTCCCGCAAAAAACAAGCCATCACATGACTCTGTCGGCCAAAATATGGAAAAATTATAGCTTTCAAAATATGGTGATGCAAAAACTAGATTTTGCAAAAAAAAAGCGTCTTTTAGTGTGTGACAGCTGTCAGTCATAAAAACCCGATATAAATCTGGTATCTCTGTAATCGCACCGACCCGAAGAATAAAGTAATCTCATCACTTATACCGCACGAGGAACGGCGTAAAAAATAAATAAAACCAATTCTTCAACGGCTACTGATCGCAGTAAGGCTCTGCTCACATTTATCCTGCGCTTTGCGCTAAGCGCTTACACCAGAGTTTCCGTGTAAATCTCTGAAATACGTGATTCAGCCGGAACCCTTGACGGAAGATTCCCTGTAATGAGGCAGATATAGGCCACTGTGGATGCCGTCTAGCCTAGGATCCCACGGTGTCATTTGTTTTAGGCGAGCATAAAAGTGCGGTTGGCCACAGTTTTGTGCACTTCTGAAAAAAAGGACACCACTAAACAGAGGCCAGACGGAGTCCAGAGTAACTCTGCTGCCTCATTACAGTGAATGGATCCCGCAGGGGTTTCATCTGAATTACATCACTTGGAAATTTAGATGGAAACCCCGATGTAAGTGCGCCTAGAGCGCCGGATAAATGTTACGTAAAATGTTCCCAATAAAAGCTTCAACTCAGTCCTCAAAAAAAGCTAGTCCCCACTCAGGTCCATCATCTGTTAAAAATATAAGGGACTTCCAAGTTACTGGTAGCAGAAAGGCTCTGGAAAAGCAAAATGGCCCTTGCCCCCCAAAAGAAATTCAGAAAATTTTGTGCTCCCAAATCCAAATGCCTATTCTACAATAATTTGTTCTCCAATTGTCAAATAGCACTCCGTCCCCCCCAGATCTCGCCATATGGCTGAGCGGTACGATACAGCCACATATGGGGTATTGCCACTTTTAGAAGAAATTGTGTGACACATTTCGGCACCATTTTTACCCTTTGCCCTGTGTGAAAATGTAAAATCTGAGGATAAAACATTTTTTTGTGGTAAAAATATAATTATGCTTTTTTCACTGCCCAATGGTATAAATTTAAAAATTAAAAAATACTCACTACTTCCCTAGATGAATTCCTTGAGAGGTGTAGTTTACAAAATGGGGTCACTTGTGGGGGTTTCTGCTGTTTCGGCATGTCAGCGACTCTTCAAATGTGACATGGTGTCTGCAACCTATCCCAGCCAACATAGCGCTCCTTTCTCTTCCGAACCCTGCCGTACACCAAAGCAGTTGTTTTCCCCCACATATGGGGTATCGGCATACTCAGGAGAAATTGCACAACAAATTTCATGGTGCAATTTCTCCTACTACCCTTATGATAATGCAAAATTAAGGGATGAAAAACGTTTTTGTGGGAAAAATGTGAAAATTTTATTTTTACAGCTCGATATTATAAACTTCTGTGAAGCACCTTGGGGTTCAAGGTGCTCACCCCACATCTAGATAAGTTCCCTAAGGGGTCTAGTTTCCAAAATGGTGTCACTTGTGGGGGGTTTCCACTGTTTAGGCACATCAGGAGCTCTCCAAACGCAACATGGCGTCTGCTAATTATTCTGACTTTTACATTCAAAAAGTCTAATGGCGCTCCTTCCCTTCCGAACCCTGCAGTGCGCCCAAACAGTGGTTTTCCCTCACATATGGGGTATTAGCACGCTCAAGAGAAATTGCACAAAAAAATTTGGGGTCCATTTTTTCCAGTTACCCCTGTGAAAATAAAAAAAATTGGGTCTAAAGTAACATTTTTGTGAAAAAAGTTAAATGTTAATTTTTTTCTTCCACATTCCAAAAATTCCTGTGAATCACCTGAAGGGTTAATAAAGTTCTTGAATGTGGTTTTGAGCACCTTGAGGGGTGCAGTTTTTAGAATGGTGTCACTTTTGGGTATTTTCTGTCATAAAGACCCCTCAAAGTGACTTCAAATATGATGTGGTCCCTAAAAAAATGTTTTTGTAAATTTTGTTGGAAAAATGAGAAATCGCTGGTCAACTTTTAACCCTTATAGCTCCCTAACAAAAATAAATGTTGGTTCCAAAATTGTGCTAATGTAAAGTAGACATGTGGGAAATGTTATTTATTAACTATTTTGTGTGACATATCTCTCTGATTTAACCCCTTAAGCCCCGCGGGTGGTTTGCACGTTAATGACCGGGCCAATTTTTACAATTCTGACCACTGTCACTTTATGAGGTAATTACTCTCGAACGCTTCAACGGATCCCCCTGATTCTGAGATTGTTTTTTCGTGACATATTGTACTTCATGATTGTGGAAAAATTTCTTCGATATCACTTGCGTTTATTTGTGAAAAAAACGGAAATTTGGCGAAAATTTTGAAAATTTTGCAATTTTCAAAATTTGAATTTTTAAGCCCTGAAATCAGAGCGATATGTCACACAAAAGAGTTAATAAATAACATTTCCCACATGTCTACTTTACATCAGCACAATTTTGGAACCAAAATTTTTTTTTGTTAGGGAGCTATAAGGGTTAAAAGTTGACCAGCGATTTCTCATTTTTCCAACAAAATTTACAAAACCATTTTTTTAGGGACCACATCACATTTGAAGTCACTTTGAGAGGTCTTTATGACAGAAAATACCCAAAAGTGACACCATTCTAAAAACTGCACCCCTCAAGGTGCTCAAAACCACATTCAAGAACTTTATTAACCCTTCAGGTGCTTCACAGGAATTTTTTGAATGTGGAAGAAAAAAATGAACATTTAACTTTTTTCACAAAAATGTTAATTTAGACCCAATTTTTTTTATTTTCACAGGGGTAACAAGAAAAAATGGACCCCAAAATTTGTTGTGCAATTTCCCCTGGGCACGCAGATACCCAATATTTGGGGAAAAACTACTGTTTGGGCGCACGGCAGGGCTCGGAAGGGAAGGAGCGCTATTTGACTTTTTGATTGTAAAATTTGCTTGAATAATTAGCGGACGCCATGTTGTGTTTGGAGAGCCCATGTGTGCCCAAACTTTGGAGCTCCCCCACAAGTGACCCCATTTTGGAAACTAGACCCCCCAAGGCACCTTTCTAGATGCATAGTGAGCACTTGGAACCCCCAGGTGCTTCACAAATTGATTCGTAACAATGAAAAAGTGAAAAAAAAAAACACTTTTTCATTTTTATGAATCAATTTGTGAAGCACCTGAGTGTTCCAAGTGCTCACAATGCATCTAGATAGGTGCCTTGGGGGGTCTAGTTTCCAAAATGGGGTCACTTGTGGGGGAGCTCCAATGTTTGGGCACACAGCGGCTCTCCAAACGCAACATGGTGTCGCTAACAATTTGAGCCGATTTTCCGTTAAATTTGTTAGAGGACACCATGTTGCATTTAGAGAGTCCCTGTGTGCCCAAACATTGGAGCTCCCCCACAAGTGACCCCATTTTGGAAACTAGACCCCCCAAGGCACCTATCTAGATGCATAGTGAGCACTTGGAACCCCCAGGTGCTTCACAAATTGATTCGTAACAATGAAAAAGTGAAAAAAAAAACACTTTTTCATTTGTATGAATCAATTTGTGAAGCACCTGAGGGTTCCAAGTGCTCACTATGCATCTAGATAGGTGCCTTGGGTGGTCTAGTTTCCAAAATGGGGTCACTTGTGGGGGAGCTCCAATATTTGGGCACACAGCGGCTCTCTAAATGCAACATGGTGTCCGCTAACAAATTTAACGCAAAATTGGCTCAAATTGTTAGCGACACCATGTTGCGTTTGGAGAGCTGCTGTGTGCCCAAACATTGGAGCTCCCCCACAAGTGACCCCATTTTGGAAACTAGACCCCCCAAGGCACCTATCTAGATGCATAGTGAGCACTTGGAACCCCCAGGTGCTTCACAAATTGATTCGTAACAATGAAAAAGTGAAAAAAAAAACACTTTTTCATTTTTATGAATCAATTTGTGAAGCACCTGGGGGTTCCAACTGCTCACTATGCATCTAGATAGGTGCCTTGGGGGGTCTAGTTTCCAAAATGGGGTCACTTGTGGGAGAGCTCCAATGTTTGGGCACACAGGGACTCTCTAAATGCAACATGGTATCCGCTAACAAATTGAATGGAAAATCGGCTCAAATTGTTAGCGGACACCACATTGCGTTTGGAGAGCTTCTCTGTGCCCAAACTTTGGAGCTCCCCCACAAGTGACCCCATTTTGGAAACTAGACCCCCCAAGGCACCTTTCTAGATGCATAGTGAGCACTTGGAACCCCCAGGTGCTTCACAAATTGATTCGTAATAATGAAAAAGTGAAAAAAAAAAAACACTTTTTCATTTTTACGAATCAATTTGTGAAGCACCTAGGGGTTCCAAGTGCTCACTATGCATCTAGATAGGTGCCTTGGGGGGTCTAGTTTCCAAAATGGGGTCACTTGTGGGGGAGCTCCAATGTTTGGGCACACAGGGACTCTCTAAATGCAACATGGTATCCGCTAACAAATTGAATGGAAAATCGGCTCAAATTGTTAGCGGACGCCACATTGCGTTTGGAGAGCCCCTCTGTGCCCAAACTTTGGAGCTCCCCCACAAGTGACCCCATTTTGGAAACTAGACCCCCCAAGGCACCTTTCTAGATGCATAGTGAGCACTTGGAACCCCCAGGTGCTTCACAAATTGATTCGTAATAATGAAAAAGTGAAAAAAAAAACACTTTTTCATTTTTACGAATTAATTTGTGAAGCACCTAGGGGTTCCAAGTGCTCACTATGCATCTAGATAGGTGCCTTGGGGGGTCTAGTTTCCAAAATGGGGTCACTTGTGGAGGAGCTCCAATGTTTGGGCACACAGGGACTCTCCAAATGCAACATGATTTCCGCTAACAATTTGAGCCGACAATTTGTTAGCGGATATCATGTTGCATTTGGAGAGTCCCTGTGTGCCCAAACATTGGAGCTCCCCCACAAGTGACCCCATTTTGGAAACTAGACCCCCCAAGGCACCTATCTAGATTCATAGTGAGCACTTGGAACCCCAGGTTCTTCACAAATTGATTCATAAAAATGAAAGTGTTTTTTTTTTCACTTTTTCATTTTTACGAATCAATTTGTGAAGCACCTGGGGGTTCCAAGTGCTCACTATGCATCTAGAAAGGTGCCTTGGGGGGTCTAGTTTCCAAAATGGGGTCACTTGTGGGGGAGCTCCAAAGTTTGGGCACAGAGGGGCTCTCCAAACGCAATGTGGTGTCCGCTAACAATTTGAGCCGATTTTCCATTCAATTTGTTAGCGGATACCATGTTGCATTTAGAGAGTCCCTGTGTGCCCAAACATTGGAGCTCCCCCACAAGTGACCCCATTTTGGAAACTAGACCCCCCAAGGCACCTATCTAGATTCATAGTGAGCACTTGGAACCCCAGGTGCTTCACAAATTGATTCATAAAAATGAAAAAGTGTTTTTTTTTTCACTTTTTCATTTTTACGAATCAATTTGTGAAGCACCTGGGGGTTCCAAGTGCTCACTATGCATCTAGAAAGGTGCCTTGGGGGGTCTAGTTTCCAAAATGGGGTCACTTGTGGGGGAGCTCCAAAGTTTGGGCACAGAGGGGCTCTCCAAACGCAATGTGGTGTCCGCTAACAATTTGAGCCGATTTTCCATTCAATTTGTTAGCGGATACCATGTTGCATTTAGAGAGTCCCTGTGTGCCCAAACATTGGAGCTCCCCCACAAGTGACCCCATTTTGGAAACTAGACCCCCCAAGGCACCTATCTAGATTCATAGTGAGCACTTGGAACCCCAGGTGCTTCACAAATTGATTCATAAAAATGAAAAAGTGTTTTATTTTCACTTTTTCATTTTTACGAATCAATTTGTGAAGCACCTGGGGGTTCTAAGTGCTCACTATGCATCTAGATAGGTGCCTTGGGGGGTCTAGTTTCCAAAATGGGGTCACTTGTGGGGGAGCTCCAATGTTTGGACACACAGGGGCTCTCCAAACGCAACATGGCGTCCGCTAACAATTTGAGCCGATTTTCCATTCAATTTGTTAGCGGACACCATGTCGCGTTTGGAGAGCCCGTGATGTGCCTAACCAGTGGAGCTCCCCCACAAGTGTCCCCATTTTGGAAACTATACCCCTCAAAGATTTTATTAAGGTGTATAGTGAACATTTTGAACCCAGAGGTACGGCACATTATTTGTTTACATTAGGTCATCATATTGAATAAGTTTTCATTATTCTTGAGCGCAAGTGCTCGCTACTTGAGTTTGCATCGGGTACTCAGGTATGCACCATGTACAGCGTGTGCTCGAGTGACATGCTCGAGTCCCTGCTCCGCATGTTTCACGGTTATTAGACACCCAAAAAAAAACATGCGGGTATCGCTCGTGCATGGCAGGCAATCCCCATAAAGTTTTTTGGCCGCGAAGCATATGGGGCAGAGACTCGAGCATGTCACTCAAATACCCACGATACTAAATGCATACCAGAGCACCCGATGCAAACTCAAGTAGCGAGCACTTGCTCTCAACACTAGTCGCCATATCGTCATCTTTTTTTCTTACTTTTGAAAAAAATCCCAACCCCAGCCCTAACCCTAGCACAACCCTAGCCCCAGCACAACCCTAGCCCCAGCACAACCCTAGCCCCAGCACAACCCTAGCCCCAGCACAACCCTAGCCCCAGCACAACCCTAGCCCCAGCACAGCCCTAGCCCCAAACCCAGCCCTAACCCTAGCCCAATCCTAACTCAAGAGTTTATTTTTGACGCCGTTCCTTGTGCGGTATAAGTGATTAGACGACTTTATTCTTCGGGTCGGTGTGATTACAGCAATGCCAGAATCATATGGGGTTTTTATGACTGACAGCTGTCACACACTAAAAGACGCATTTTTTGTAAAATCTAGTTTTTGCATCGCCATATTTTGAGAGCTATAATTTTTCCAGATTTTGGCAGACAGTCATGTGACGGCTCGTTTTTTGCAGGATGACTTGACGTTGTTATTGGTGCCATTTTCAGGCACGTGACATTTTTTGATCGCTTTCTATTCCGATTTTTGGGAGGCAGAATAAACAAAAACCAACAATTCAGGAATTGTTTTTTTTTTTTTTTTTATTCTGTTCCGCGTGTGGTAAAATTGATGAGGCAGCTTTACTCTTCGGGTCAGTACGTTTACAGCGGTACCACATTTGTATCATTTTTCTATGTTTTGGCGCTTATACACAATAAAAGCTATTTTATAGAAAAAAATATTTTTTAGTATCGCTTTATTCTGAGAGCTATAACTTTTTTATTTTTCGGCTGATGGAGCTATATGGCGGCTTGTTTTTTGCAGGACGAGATGACGTTTTCAGCGGTATCATTTTTATTTATATGCGTCTTTTTGATTGCGTGTTATTCCACTTTTTGTTTGGCGGTATGGTGATAAAGCATTGTTTTTTGCTTGTTTTTTTTTTTTACCGTGTTCACTGAAGGGGTTAACTAGTGGGACAGTTTTATAGGTCAGGTTGTTCCGGACGCGGCGATACCAAATATGTGTACTTTTATTGTTTTTTTTTTATTTTTTTTATAATAATATTTATTGATGGGTACATTATATTTTTATTTTTGGTGTATTATTTTTTTTATTTTTTTATAATATTTTTGCACATTTTTTTTTTTTTTTTTTTTCCACTTTCACACAGTTTATACACTTTATTACTTTGTCCCACTCTGGGACTTTCACTTTTTTTTTTCTGATCGCCTGCATGGCACAGGAATGGAGCACCATCCCTATGCCATGCAAGCTGTCAGAAATGCACAGTGTGAAGATTGCTTGGAGATGCACTGCGCATGTCCAAGCAATCTTCCTGCTCTCTGGTGACCCGGATGTTGTCATGACGACATCGGGTCGTCATGGCAACACCCGGGAAGCCTTTGCAGACTGCGCTGGAAGCCGGAAGAGGAGGTGAGTATCGCCGATCACCTCCCCTTGCCCCCGCAATGCCGCGATCGACTTCGATCGACTTCGATCGCAGCATCGCGGGGGTTAATGTGCTGGGAGCGGTGCGTGACCGCTCCCTGCACATAGTACCGGGTGTCAGCTGTGACAATCAGCTGACACCCGGCGGCGATCGCGCCCGCACAGCCTGTGTGCGGGCGCGATCGCGATGACGTACTAATACGGGTCTGGCTCTTAAGTCCCAGGGCACAGACGCGTATTAGTACGTCAGATGTTATTAAGGGGTTAAAGGCATGAAAATTCAAAGTTTGAAAATTGCAAAATTTTCAAAATTTTCGCCAAATTTCCGATTTTTTCACAAATAAATGCAAGCTATATCGAAGAAATTTTACCACTATCATGAAGTACAATATGTCATGAAAAAACAATCTCATAATCAGGGGAATACGTTGAAGCGTTCCAGAGTAATTACTTCATAAAGTGACAGTGGTCAGAATTGAAAAAACTGGCCCGGTAACGAAGGCAAAGACAGGCTCTGGTGCGCAGTGGTTAAAAAGACGAATGTAAATAAAAATAGTACCACTGAAAATGTCATCTTGTCCTGTAAAAAAATAAGCTGCCAAAAAATCTTGGGTATACACCCGAGAATTGCAGATGCTCAAGTGACATGCTCAAGTTTCCAACCCATATGTTTTGCGGCTGTTATACAGCCCAAAAAAACTTGAAGGGATTGCCTGCCATGCACGAGCGATCCCCGCATGGTTTTTTTTTGGGTGTCTAACAACCATGAAACATGAGGGGCGGGGACTCGAGCATGTCACTCGTGCACCCGCAATACATGGTGCTTACCCGATGCAAACTCAAGTAGCAAGCACATGCGCTCAATACTAATGACAACTTATTCAATATGATGACCTAATGGGTATCAAATTCTGTGTCGTACCTCTGGGTTCAAAATGTTCATTATAACCCTTGATAAAATCCTTGAGGGGTCTAGTTTCTAAAATAGGGTCATTTGTGGGGGGTTTCCACTGTTTAGGTGCATCAGGGGCTCTCCAAACATGACATGGCATACGCTCTCGATTACAGCCAATTTTGCGTTCAAAAAGTCACACCGTGCTCCTTCCCTTCTGAACCCTACCGTGCGCTTAAAGAGTGTATTTTCCCCATATATGGGGTATCGCTGTACTAAGGAGAAATTGCACAACAGTTCTTGGAGTCCATTTTCTCCTCTTACCCTTGTGAAAATAAAAACATTTGGGGCTAAAACATCATTTTTGTGGAAAAAGTGATTTTTTCATTTTCCTAAAAAGTGATTTCTTTATTTTTAAGAGTGCTCATCACACATCAAGAGAAGTTCCTTGAGGGGTCTAGTTTCCAAAATGGGGTCACTTGTGGGGGTTTCCACTGTTTAGGCACATCAGTGACTCTCCAAACTCGACATGGCATCCGCAAATTATTCAAGCAAATTTTACATTCAAAAAATCAAATGGCGCTCCTTCCCTTCTGAGCCCTGCCATATGCCCAAACAGTGGTTTTCCCCCACATATGGGGTATCAGCTTCTTCAGGAGAAAATGCACAACAAATGTTGTGGTTCATTTTTTCCTGTTGAAAACCCTTGTGAGTGAAAATAAGAAAATTTGGGTCTAATGTAACATTTTTGTGAAAAAAGAAAGGTAAATGTTCATTGTTTTCTTCCACATTCCAAAAAATCCTGTGAAGCACCTGGAAGGTTAATAAACTTCTTGAATGTGGTTTTGAGCACCTTGAAGGTTGCAGTTTTTAGAATGGTGTCACTTTTGGGTATTTTCTGTCATAAAGGCCCCTCAAAGTCGCTGGTCAATTTTTAACCCATTTTAACCCATTTTTAAAAAATGTTGGTTCCAAAATTGTGCTGATGTAAAGTAGACATGTGGGAAATGTTATTTAGGGGGTGTGTCCAGATGAGGAGCTGAGCGGCCGCACATAGACCCAGCTCCGAGCTTCCACCGTCGAATAGCGGCTCACAGCGCAAAAAAAAGTAGAGGACTACCTTAATATCGTGCAGCACAAGCTCCGGTACACTTTGGGCGACCATGGGGCGCACCACAAAAAGCAGAGATGTGGCACAGGGCAGGATCTCGGTCTTTGTGCCGACACCCTGTAAAATCCAAGATGGCTGCCGTAGAACTCATCATGCAGCCAGAGGCGGTGCAGAACGCTCCATGAGGTCTGATTCTCTGCTATCGGGTCAGACCTCACCTAATAAAGAGCGGTTATAGTCCGAGAAAAGCACAGGAACATCGCCCCCTGACAGAGGACCCATGTGGATCGCCATCCTGCAGCCCAGAGACCTCCAGACACCAAACAGCAAGTATCAAATGCACCTGACACATGGCACAGCTCTGCCCCCATTACAGAGACCACACTGAAGTCACTTTTAGGGGATCTTAAACAGGGCATACACAGTGATATTACCTCCACCTTCACTGCATTACAGAAAGACATTGTGCACATTGGAGATAGAAAAGCACATACTAAGGAGGAGTTCACTACTGCTCACAATAATCTGGTTGACGCTAATAATGAGGCAGATGAGGAGATTAATGCACGGAGATTAAAGTTGGCGGATATGGAGAACTGCTTCAGACGCAACAATCTACATTTTAGAGGGATACGGGAGAGTATTGCTGCAGACGCACTGAAGGAGTTCCTAACGGACTTTTTTACTGCATTAATCCTTGAGAAGGATCAGCGGGACCTTCTAATAGACAGGGCGCACAGGATCCCCAAACCCAAAAGTGCCCCCACCTCTGCACCCAGAGATGTAATTGCCCGGCTTCACTTTTTCCACTTTAAAGAAGCCATAACCAAAGACGCGGCGGGAAATCCAGAGCTTCCGGACAGGTTCAGGAGCATCATGATGTTCACTGATCTGTCTGCTGCCACCCTGAACAGGAGGTGCGAGTTTTCTACAGCGACCAAAATCCTGCAAGACAACGAGATCGTGTACAAGTGGGGCTACCCTGGAAGCTGATCATGACTAAGAAAGGAGTCACACATGTCCTGACATCTCCTCGGCAGGGAATGACTCTGATGCAGAAGTGGTCGCTGGCGACTGTGGAAGAAGGGACAAGTTCTCTAATAAAGAATAAGAAACCGCCGATGTTGAGGAAGGAGTGGATCTGAACAAGCAGCAAGCTTACTTTCCTAACCGTTGTACCCTCAATTTAGTTGCTCTACCTAGATCTTTTATTATTTTTTTTGAGCAGATCATACAACTATTTTTTCCAATACTCTGCGGTAGCACGAGAAAAATATTTTTTCATTCTCACTTCCCCTTGTATACCGGATAGCGCGGCATGTCCAGTAGGTTCACTTAGAACCGGACTCTATTCTTGGAACTGTTATAGTTATTTATATCTTTTGAGATTTGTATTTTGTTATTTCCCCATTCTTCCCTAACTGTCTAGTGGTGACATATAGATTTTGTCTGTATTTTGTATATGGTACTTCACATTTCCAATATCAATGTGAAAGGGTTAAATAGTCTGTTTAACCCCTTAATGACCTTGCAATTTTCCGTTTTAATTTTTTGCTCCCCTTCTTCCCAGAGCCATAACTTTTATATTTTTCGCTCAATATGGTCATGTGAGGGCTTATTTTTTGCGGGACAAGTTGTACTTTTGAACGACATCACTGGTTCTTACAATATCATGTACTAGAAAACGAGGAAAGAATTCCAAGTGCGGTGAAATAGCAAAACAAAATGTTTTTTTTTTTACCACATTCACTGAATACTAAAACTGACCTGCTATTATTATTCTCTGTGCTATTAAGAGTTCGTAGATACCACACTTGTATAGGTTCTTTTTATTTAAGTGGTGAAAAAAAAATCCAAAGTTTACTTATAGAAAAAAAACACGCCATTTCCGAGACCCTCCATTTTTCGGAATCTAGGGCCAGGTGATGGCTTATTTTTTGCGCGTCGAGCTGACGTTTTTATTGATACTATTTTGGGTTAGATCGGCTTTGCTGCATACAGGAGATGAGCAGATCGCCTATATGCAGCAGAATTGTTCACTTGCTATGAGCATCAACCACTGGCCGGCGGCGCTCATAGCAATCAGGACATGACAACCACTGGGGTCTGCTGCAGACCGCGGGTTGTCATGCCAACCCATCGGTGACCCGCGATCATGTGATGGGAACACCGATGGGCGGGGCTAATGCCGAGATTGACAGCGACATTTAACTGGTTAACAGCTGGGGGTGGATCGCGATTCCACCCGCGGTTGTTGCGAGCACATGTCAGTTGTATAAATCACTGGTTCAGTGCAGGCTGAGCGCCGGAGCCCGTGCTGAACCGGGTATGATGACCTGGGGCGAACTAGTATGCCCCAGGTCATAAAGGGGTTAAAAGATCTCTCCTATGGAGAGAGGCCCGGGCTCTTAAAGCCGACGTACTGTGTGTTCAAGAAACTCACTTAAACAGTGTTGACGCACACAGGTTGCAGAACAGAAACTTCCCAATGTGTTTCACTCTCACGCAATTGGTAAAAAATGGGAGTAGTAATAGTGATAAAAAACACCGTCGCCTTCCAATTGATCAACAGCATTGTAGACAATGAAGGCAGATACATCATCTTAGTATGCAGAAGAAATAACAAAACTTACAAGATCACCTCCAAATATGCCCCTAATTCCAAGCAGATTTCATTTGTTAAGGAAACTTTAGCGGTAATAACAGATGCAAAAAAAAGAGCCCTCCTGGTGCGCAGGGATTTTAATATCACCCCATGCCAGGCATAGACAAATCTGTACATCCTCAAAAAAAGAAAAAGCTTGTTCTCTTTCTCAGACTCTCTTGGCAGAAGAACTCTACAATGTTTGGAGAGTTTTGCACACCTCCGTACGTGATTACACGTTCTATTCACATTCACACAAAGGCTACTCAAGAATCGACCTAATTCTTACAGATAAATGGTTATTACATGACATCCAAAAGCCACGATAGGTAACATCACATGGTCAGACCATGCCCATCTCGTAACACATTAAAGAGGGATACAACTACACGACATACTCCCCATGGAGAGTAAATAATTACCTAATCGCAACACATAAAATTAGGCCCCAACTGCAGGAGACCTTGAAAGAATATTTTATAATTAATAATATACCCAACGTGTCCGCATCAACAGTATGGTATGCTCATGAGGCTTATATTAGAGGAAAACTAATTCAAATAGCATCCCAAAACAAAAAAGAAAGAATATGCCAAATAGAGGAAATCAACCAAAACAAAGCCTCACTAGAAGAAATGCATAAAAACAGCCCCGTAAACACAACTCTCCAAAAATTACAAAAATTAAGATACGATTTATATCAATTGCTCCAACATAAATACGGGCATAACCTACGGAAAAGCAAAGCTAAATACTATTGGCAGGGAAACAGAGCAGGTAAAATACAAGCGAACAAAGTCAAAGCTAAAATGACCAAACAAAGGTTACCGTATATACATAACGACCAAAATGAGAAAATATACAATCCTAAAGAGATTTCCAATACCTTCGCAAATTATTACTCAACCCTCTACAATTTACAAAAAAAAACAATACAATACCACAACCTAATGCCCAACTGCTCAATCAATTTTTAGAAAGTATAAAGCTACCCAAAATATCAGAAGATAAAATATATTAAACCAACCAATATCCCAATTAGAAATAAAGTGTTATGATCTGCAACATGTACTAAGGAAAGATAGGGGAAAGCTGTCCCTACATTAAGACTAAGCTGAATCGCTACGATGTAGCAGGCTGCCTGTTCCTAGCGAACAGACCCGCCTTAGTCCTCGGCTAGTCTATAGCATTAAGGGAGGGGTCCCTAAAAGAACTAAGGACTGTGACAAAAAATGGGACACCTCCTAAACAGAGAAGTTGTTGCAGAACACAAAAACACAAACTGACAAAAGGTACAAGAGGTCCCAGAAGGACCAAGCGAACTGACAGAGAAGGGCACCGAAGCACCAGGCTAGAGAAACAGTCAAACACTGAAGTTCAGTACAGCCAGAAGGGCGGAGCTGGAATATAAAGGCATGGTCACGTGACCGCAAAACACAAGATGGAAAAAACAAACAGGAGGGTTCTAACAGTACCCCCTCTTTTATGTGGATCCTCCGGATCCTCCAGGCCCAGGCCTATCCGGAAACCTCCTGTGGAAAGCTTTAACAAGCCTAGGAGCAGAGACATCATCCGTCCTTACCCAGGAGTTATCTTCGGGACCAAAACCCTTCCAGGAGACAAGATACTGTAATCTCCTTCTATGCCATCTAGAATTCAAGATACGAGAAATTTCATATTCGCCGTCTTCCACCAAAGGAGGAACTGTGACAGTGGCGTCCCTATCAGATACATCAACCTTTTTCAAACATCATTTGTATTTGTTTTTTTCAACAGAACAAATCATAGAAAGACATATAAAACAAATAAATCAAAGCCAGGATGCACATAATAAGGAACCTGTACACAGATCATGCACAATGAATAATCAATAAGTTCCGGTTAGCTGGCTTAACAAATAGACATCTAAACTAAGTATTAGCAAGTTACAGTCATCTACAGTCAATGGAATTAATTAATTAAATAACGATAAATTGTGATGATTATCTCCCCTGCTTTAGTTAACACGTAAGAGTCCTAGGTTATTATTTAGATCCTCCAGAATATACCATTCTGTAGAAGTAAATGGTTTGACAATTTTATTCTTTTCAGACAGAGAACAACATGTTATAATAAACTGCTTCCATTTTGATAGAAATTTGCCAGCTTGCTGTTCTTTGTTACAAAGGGTATCTAATTGCTCTACTCCCATAAAATGTTTCATTTGGATTATTAGCTCTGCTATAGGGGGAATGATAGGATCCAGCCAATGTTTAAGTAACTTTTTTTGCCAGCAAGAATAGAGTATGAAGTAGTTTTGGGGGGCCTTTTGATTTTTGGTCAGGATTTTCTGGGTTATTCCAATGATGTAGTATGGCTACATATGGAGAGAGAGTGTATCCTGGGCCCCATATAGTCTTTATCACATCTGAGACTTGATTCCAGTATACTGTTGAATCAGGGCAGGACCATAGGCCGTGCATAAGATCAGAGTATGGGTGATGACATTTAGGGCATGCAATCATCCTATTTGACAAGGTATCTTTTTTCGGTATATTAAAAGCGTAAATGGCCCCGTGTATTATTTTATTCTGAGTCTCTCTCCATGATTCGTTTATAATGTATTTTCTAAATATATTCCAGCCTAATCTGATCTTAGTAGGGATTTCAATGTCATCAAGTTGCTGCTTCCAATATTTAAAGAAAATGTCTGGGTGTATCTTTAATAAATTAGATTTCATAGCCGAGTAAAGACTAGAAATTGAGGGAGTACCAGTTGGATATAGTAAAATTATATCTAGTTAGTTTTGAAAGGTCTCGAAGGTGACATCCTTTAAGTTTGACATAATGGATAATCTAATTTGTTCAAATTGGAGGCCATGCTGTAAGGGTAGATCATATTTATCTATACATTCTGGGAACGTCAACCATCTCCGACCGTTTGGGTGAAGTAGGTGAGATATGTTATGTATACCTGCTTGCTGCCATTTAAAAAATAATTTATTTTCACTGCCCTGTGGAAATTCCGGATTCCGCCATAGCGGCAAGTGCTTAGAAATTCTGAAACAAAGGCCATAATTTTTTCTAACTGCTTTCCAAGCGGAAATGGTGTCTTTAAAAGTTACTGATCTTTTGATTGCTGGGGGTACAGAAGAGTAGCGAGAGTGTAGAAGTGCAGTTAAATTAAAGGGGTAAGCATAGTCTGATTCCAAAGAGTAATCAGAGCATGTATGTCTTTTGTGGAGCCAGTCAATTATGTAGCGAAAAAGGCAAGCAAGGTTATAATTCCTGATACTTGGAAAATTGATGCCTCCATCATCCTTGGACGACATAAGTTTGTCAAGGCTAATCCTAGGACGTTTTCCTCTCCATATAAAATGACTAAAGGCCTTATTAAGTGTGATTACGTCAGAGTGTTTCAGCAGTAATGGCAGAGTTTGGAGTTGATACATAATTTTAGAAGTACTTATCATCTTAACGAGATGCGCCCTACCTAAAAAAGACAAGGGCAAATCCTGCCACGATTTCAATTGATCAGTAATTTTTTTGATGAGGGGGGGATAATTTAATGTATATAAAGAAGATGGCAACCGGCCTATTTTTATGCCCAAATACGTGATATGTGATGTAGCTATATTAATATCATAGAAAGATTTTTTTGGGTAGTGTTTCATACCCTTTTCAGTTAATGGTAGCAATTCACATTTTTTTGTGTTTATTTTGAATCCAGAATATGAGCCAACATTTTTAAGTAGATCCAACACCAGAGGTAAATGTAGAAAGGGATCTGACATGAACAAAATGATGTTGTCTGCAAAAAAAGCAGCCTGAATTGATTTTTTGTTAAATTGGATGCCTGAAAAAGTTTTAGGGTCTGACAAAATACGGACTAAGGGCTCTAGTGCCAGATTAAAAAGTAAGGGGATAAAGGACATCCTTGTCTCATTCCCTTTTCAAGAGGGAAGGGAGAGGATAAAAAACCTGGGGTACACACCTGGGCTTTTGGAGACGTGTATAAATTACGAATGTAATTAAAAAAGGGGCCTGACAATGACATCTTCGTTAAAACCATGTATAACCAATCTCAACTTATATTATCAAAGGCTTTTTCGGCGTCAAGGGAGATAATTGCTGTGGATCCCTTTAGATCAGGAGTAGAGTGGATTTTATCGAGCGCCAATAATACTTTCCTAATATTTAGCGTGGCTGAGCGACCTTTAACAAAGCCTGCTTGTACATGGGATATAAGGTGGGGTAGAATGGAGGCCAGTCTATCAGCCATTATTTTAGATAAAAGCTTAATGTCGATATTTATAAGTGAAATCGGTCTGTATGAATTGGGGGATAATGGATCTTTGTCTGGCTTTAGTAATAATTTGACATAAGTCATATTTGCGGAAGGGAAAATGGGATTGCCACAAATTATTTTGTTGAAGATCGGTACTAACAACGGGGACACCTCTTCCGTTAAGGATTTAAAGAAGTCAGAAGTGTATCCATCAGGTCCAGGGGCTTTGTTTGGTTTCAAATTTTTAATTGTAGTGGTAATCTCCTCCAATGAAATAGGTTTATTTAATATAGATTTATGTTCCTCCGAAAAAAAAGGTAATTTGACCTTATCCAAGAGTGTATCAGAGAGGGGCAAGGTTTGTTTTGTTTTTTTGTATAGGTCCTTATAGAATGAGCCTAAAATCTCATTAATTGATTTAGGGTAAGTGTGAATAACCCCATTAATATTTCTTAATTGAAATATTCCCTGTGGCTTTCTCATACCTTTAGCTAAATTTGCCATCATCCTCCCCGATTTGTTACCAAACCTATAAAAGAATGCTTCTGTTTGAGATAAATGGAATTTTTCTCTCATATCTGCATATTGGATGAATTCAGATTGTTTTTGAGACCAATGTGTTTTATTAAGAGGGGAAGGATCAAGAAGAAATGTAGTGTAGGCTTGTTTCAGTTCAGAGGACAGTTCACTATATTTTTTCATAACCCTTTTTTGAGAGAAAAAGTATACGCCAAAATTTTTCCTCTCAGTACCGCCTTGGCCGATTCCCACAATAATGTGGGGTTATCTTGGTGTGCCGAATTATCAGATAAGAATTCGCTCCACCATATCTTGAGAGAGGAAATAAATGAGTCGTCTTTGCAAAAGTAATCTGGAAATCTCCACAAGAAGTCAGGGCCCCGAGGGAAATCCTTTGATAGTTCCAAGCTCACTGAAGAATGATCAGAAATAACAATATCATCAATTTAGCCAACAGAGGAGAAGATACAAAAAAGTAGTCAATACGAGACCAAGAGTCGTTGGCGTGTTAGAAGCGCGTATATTCCCTATTACTGGGGTTCAAAAACCTCCAAGAATCAATTAATTGGCAGCTAGACAAAAAAGGTGCTAGTGCTTTGTCATGCGAGGTAACCGATTGCAGAGTACCAGTAGTGTTTTTCCTATTCTCATGAACTGAAACCACCGAGTTAAAGTCTCCACCTATTATTTTGTTAGGGTTGGAGTCAAATAAGAGTCTAGTCTCCAATTGTTTAAAAAAAGGTTTGTTGCCTACGTTAGGCGCATATACATTGTAGATAAGGTTCCACAAGACGTAGATAATGTTAATTGAATCAACCTCCCTTCTCCATCCTGCTGCTGACTTATGACCTGGTGTATAAACTGCTTATTAATAAGGATTAAGACTCCAGCCTTTCTATCTACGGACGGTGAACCATAGATACCCCCAACCCATAATTTTTTCATCCGGGGGAAATCTGCTTCAGGCAAATGTGTTTCTTGTAGAAGGGCTATGTCAGGCTTTAAACGTTTTAAATGTCTAAGGACTTTCATCCATTTTTGGGGAGAGCGCAAACCTTTAACATTCCAAGATACGATATACATATTCAAAGACTGTAAAGATAGACATGTTTGGTGAACAACTTACAAAATAATGATGACATGTAGTTAGATTACGTACTAACGAGCAAAGCTCGAACATGTGAAACAAACCCAAAAAAACAATATACAAAAGTTTTAAAGAACTGACCTAGCAAGAGCGTAAACATTTTTAACTGCTCGCTAGGGAAAAGACTATCTCCTGGGCTTCACTTCTGCCCGACCATGTGTGCAATATAACAGATTACATTTAAATTTAGATTCAAATTCAAACCTAACTCCCCCCTTAATTAAGGTAATTTATCAGAATTTTCTCAAACAATTGCCTTCATAAAAGACTTTCACTCCAGGGCCACCAGGCGTATAAAAGGAGAAACTCATTAAATCAACGATTGTTATAGCTCTGGTCTCCTTGTTTCGTGGGTCTCCTAGGTGACTGTGAACTAGAGGAAGTTTTCACCTGGAGGGTCTGTTCAGGACTGGGCCCAGGAGACTGTTGACAAAAGAGTCTGCCTTATCAGGTGAGATAAATTCCCGGAAAGAGCCATCAGTGTCTTTCAGGCGAAGAGTAGCCGGGTAGCGCAGTTGAAAGCGGATTTTTTCTTTGCGCAGTCTGGTGCATAAAGCACTGAAGGACTTCCTTTTCCTGGTTACTTCAATTGAGTAGTCTTCGAAAAGCAGGATTTTATGGCCTTGAATGATCAATGGGTGGTTTAATTGTTTGTAAGCTCGGATAATGTCAGCTTTATCATTGAAATCCAAAAATTTCATAATGACCTGTCTTGGCCTGGTAGTATTGTGGGCTCCAGAGACAGAGGGTGGAGGACCAATTCTGTGGACCCTTTCTACCTTTTTACCTTCGGATAATTTTAGGGCTTTTGGAACTTCGTTCTCACATAGTCCCTCTGAAGACCGCTGAGGGAGCGGCCTGAAAAATGCTCGACTTTCCCATAGACTTACATTGGGCTCGTTGCTCGGATCGAGCACCTGAGCATTCCAATTTGCTCGACCCGAGCAATGAGCACCCGAGCATTTTGGTGCTCGCCCATCATTAATTATTACTTAATAATAAATTGGTGAATTAGGGAGTGTTTCTTGTTTTTATTTAACTGTTTTTATGTCTTTCAGGTTCCCATTTTTGGGCTACTCCTGATTTGCTAGATTAAGCCAGATCTTTAGGGTGTTTTTTTTGCTTTTTAATAAGTTGGTGAGTGAAGTGTGGGGGAGTGTTTTCTAAAATAAACTATTTTATCCTGTGTGTGTTTTTTTTATTACTGGGTTAGTAATATATAACAAATTGTGAGGAAAACAATGGCCTGGAAGGGGTATATTGATAATGTATTTACAAAATGGGGAGAACCGCAAAAGAGACCCCTCTCTAACAAGTCATGAAACTTAGCCTTTATTTCATATTTGATTAAAAACGCCTAGGGGTATATAAAAAACTTTGTCCCTAATCTGCCTTTAGTATTTTATAGTGGTATTCGTATTTCTACACACACTTAGCGGCACTTGGGTGCCTTCTATCAAACGGTAAAAAAGAAAAAACTGTACTCATAGCACAAGGAGCAATGCTCTTCTGGCAAACACTGTCAGCAAAGTGAGCTTCTGGTCTTGGATTTTATCCTAAGTCATGTGATAAGGCTCGTTAAAGGGTCAATATTGACTTTTAAGATTGATACTTCCAATAGGTGGCACTACAGTTCTGGCTCTATTCCTCTCTGAAGAGACAATTTGCATAATTCCCAGAAAAACATTGCGGTTTGAAAAGTCTCCTCACTTTGACATGCTTAGCATGTCGCTCTCCGCAACGAGAAACGTTACTTCTTAGATAACGGTCTGATGCCTCTCACCCAGCCAAACCAGAACTCACACTTTGTTCCGACAAGGGGCAGTACCCCAAAACACAGTGTCGGCAAACTGAGTTTCTGGTCTTGGCTTTTATCCTAAGTCATGTGATAAGCATCGTTAAAAGGTCAATATTGACTTTTAGGATTGCTATTTCCAATAGGTGGTGCTAGAGTTCTAGTTCTCTTCCTTTCTGAAGAGACAATTTGCATATTTCCCAGAGGAGCATTGCGGCTTAAAAAGTCTCCTAACCTTGACGTGCTCTATCTGTATACAGATAGATAGATATAAAGCACAATGTACACTCTAATGTAAATATACACTCTAATGTACACTCTAATGTAAATATAGAAAACCTAGAAAATCTTTAAATGAGAAGGTGTGTCCAAACTTTTGATCTGTACTGTATAGAACCGACCCCCCTGTATACAGCCCCCTGTATACAGATAGATAGATATAAAGCACAATGTACACTCTAATGTAAATTTATCAAAATCAATTGTTTAGCTGAAGCTTATGTTATGACCAAAAATGTTTAACATTTGATAATATTTATTCTATTATTTAACGGATATATTCAGGCCTGTATTTTCCGCTAGTGCCGAAGTTCTTTTTGCAATTTAGATTACTTTTTTCTTCAGAGCACCCGAATAGACCAGTGAGCGACCCCTCTCTTTTCTATTAATCATTTTTGGATCCCTCTCCTGGGACATTGCAGCAGGTAAGTGTTCACACTATTAGAAGTTTGATAGCCTTTTTTCTAACCATGCTTCCCTCCCACTAATTCCTTCTATTCATTCACAGGTGGTTTTAACTTTCTCTACCAGCCCATACATCGTAGGTTTAAAGCCCAAGCAGAGACATATTGTCCATAGAGACTTACAGCCCAAGAGTGGCATATCCAGTGGTAGCTTAGCGTAGTTACCCATCATATGAAGGTTACCTTGTAATGGTTGATAGGCACACATGAATTGGCCAAATTATGCACAAAAAACCTTCATTTTGTAAAGTGACATCAGTCTAGATGCAATATTTCTTATGAATTCATGTATGGAGTGCCGAAGTTCTTTTTGAAATTTGTATTTTCCGCTAGGCACATATTGAAGCCAAGAGGATTATCTATAAACATCTCTGTCCGTTTGCAGTCTGCTCCCTTAGTGCCTGAGATCTGAGCCCCCAAAGTCGGAGGAGCATTTTCAGATGCAGATCTTTAGTGTGAGACTTTGATAGTATGTGCCAAATACGGCACTCACTATCACAGTCTCACACTTAGCATTAACCAGGTAGCCTTGCTTCTTGGGGTGCTGCTCCTCAGGGAAATGGCATACATGAGGAGTACCTTGAAAGGGGAGAGCGAGTGCTACAAAGTGTATATCTCCAATTTTCGATTGGACCTTCGGAACCAGAGCAAGCGGTACAGAAGTTAGACATGTCTGGTACTGGAACCACTTTGACTATTACCAGGTGCCACCACTCATTGTGTAGGTCTACTTGAGCTCTGTACACTCTACAAGTTTGGGCCATCTTGGACCTTCACAAGCCGAGATATCAGCACTGGAAAGTGGGTAACCACATCAGTAGACATGGGCCGCATGGTCAGAGGGGGATCACGGCTCTCGGGGTGCTGCTCCTCGGTAAAAGGTGTGTCTCTCTCAGGAGATGAATTCCTGGAAAGGAGATGGTCCAATCTACAGAATGTATATCTCGGATTGTTTGTTGGACCCATGGTTCCAGAAAAATCCAGGTTAAAGTGAGATAGGGAAACCCCATTCATTCCTCCCATTGACTTAACATGGTCCTGGGGGTGCCCTATTCTCCGAGCCACCAAAAACCACAGGAGGGTTCAATCAAAAAGCTGCATAGTGAATATTGAAGCCAAGAGGATTATCTAAATACATCTCTGTCCGTTTGCAGTCTGCTCACTTAGTGGCTGAGATCTGTGCCCCCAAAGTTGGAGGAGCATTTTCAGATGCAGATCTTTAGTGTGAGACTTTGATAGTATGTGCCAAATACGGCACTCACTATCACAGTCTCACACTTAGCATTAACTAGGTATGGGTGCCTTGCTTCTTGGGGTGTTGCCCCTCAGGAAAATGACATACATACACATGTGAGGAGTTGCTTGTAAGGGGAGAGCGAGTGCTACAAAGTGTATGTCGCCGATTTTTGATTGGACCTTCGGAACCGGAGCAAACGGTACCAATTTTAGACATCTGGTACTGGAACCACTCTTGATATTAACAAGTGCCACCACTCATTTTGTAGGTCTACTTGAGCTCTGTACACACTGCAAGTTTGGGCCATCTTGGACCTTCACAAGCCGAGATATCAGCACTGGAAAGTGGGTAACCTCATTTAGTAGACATGGGCCGCCTGGTCAGAGGGGGGTCACGGCTCTCGGGGTGCTGCTTCTCAGTACAAGATGCCTCTCACTCAGGAGATGAATCCCTGGAAAGCTGACGGTCCAGTCTACAGAACTTATATCTTGGATTGTTTATCGGACCCACGGTTCTGGAGAAATCGAGGTTAAAGTGAGATAGGGAAATGCCATTGAATCTTCTCATTGATGTAACATGGTGCTGGGGGTGCCCTCTTCCCCGAGCCACCAGAAACCGCAGGAGGGATCAAAGAAAAAGCTGCATAGTGCGTATGGAAGCCAAGAGGATTATCTAAGACAGGGGGTGGAACCAGGCTTGGGATTTAAAAAAAAAAAACATATCTCTCTATCTATATATATCTCTCTCTATATATCTATCTATCTATCTATCTATATCTCTAGGTCCGGTGCCTAGGGTGGTGGGTCGTGGGGGCGGAGCTAGGCTCAGGATTTAAAAAAATAAATATATATATTTTTTTCAAATTTCCCCTCCCTTCCCCAGACTCCATAACAAAACTGGAGTTTTCGCCGGCATGTGGGGGTGGCGGTTATCCCTGTACTTATTCTTATTAGTGTCTTTAAGATGCTATTTCAAATGAAAGTTGGTGTGCGCCGGTAGTTTCGGGGTTAGTGCAGCTCCAGTCAGCTCCCTGAGCCCTCGGGCTGTGGCGTGCGCACGCTGCTGATGTCACTGCGGCACCATGAGACCTCATCACGCTGCAGGGGGTGAGGAAGCGAGACTGAGGGCTGTTATTAATACAGTGTTTGCAAGCATATACATTGTATATATACAGACCCCTCTGTATACAGCCCCCTGTATACAGATAGATAAATACAAATCACTATGTACACTCTAATGTAAATTTATCAAAATCAATTGTTTAGCTGAAGGCTATTTTATGACCAATAATTGTTAACCTTTGATAATATTGATTCAATATTTAAAGGATATATACTCCATGAGAATGAATATTTGAACACATGGCGTCAGAAACGCGTTGCTGCGCTGTCTGGGCGTTATTTCATGTAGATTTTATTCTACTCCCGTCAATACATTTTGCACATTACTGGAAGCTGGATATATTATTCTTATCACATTATTGAGTAATTGTGTATATGTATAGATTGTCTTTATTCCACCTGATGCACATTATTATTGTACACTGTATATGCACTGTTACAATTATTTCAGAATTGCTGCTGATTAATTGTATAATTTGGCTGCCTTAAATATTCTGCACTTGCACTTGGTACTTGCTTAAAGGTCCACGATATGGGACCGAAACTTCACCACATGGGCTATTGGCTTTTTTTTTTCACTTACTTTGTGTGCTGCTGTATTACATTACTAGCATGTACCTAGAGGGCTTTCCTGGGGAGGGAGATGCTGTATGTATGTATGTAGGACCTGGGGAGGGAGATGCTGGCTGTGTGTATTTTGGACCTGGGGAGGGAGATTTTGCGCTGTGTGTCGGACCTGGGGAGGGAAATGCTGCGCTGTGTGTTGGACATGGGGAGGGAGAGGCTGCACTGTGTGTCAGACCTGGGGAGGGGGATGTGAAGCTGTATGTATGTCGGACCCGGGGAGGGCGATGTGAAGCTGTATGTATGTCGGACCAGGGGAGGGCGATGCTGCGCTGTGTCGGGCCTGAGGAGGGAGGTGCTGCGCTGTGTGTCGGACCTGGGGAGGGAGATGCTGCGCTGTGTGTCGGACCTGGGGAGGGAAATGCTGCGCTGTGTGTCGGACCTGGGGAGGGAGATGCGAAGATTTATGTATGTTGGACTCGGGGAGGGCGATGTGAAGATGTATGTATGTCGGACCCGGGGAGGGCGATGCAAAGCTGTATGTATGTCGGACCCGGGGAGGGCGATGCGAAGCTGTATGTATGTCGGACCCGGGGAGGGCGATGTGAAGCTGTATGTATGTCGGACCTGGGGATGGTGATGCGAAGATGTATGTATGTCAGACCCGGGGAGGGCAATGCAAAGCTGTATGTATGTCGGACCCGGGGAGGGAGATGCTGCGCTGTGTCGGACCTGGGGAGGTAGGTGCTGCACTGTGTGTCAGACCTGCGGAGGGAGGTGCTGCGCTGTGTGTCGGACATGGGGAGGGAGATGCTGCACTGTGTCGGACCTGGGGAGGGAAATGCTGCGCTGTGTGTTGGACCTGGGGAGGGAGAGGCTGCGCTTTGTGTCGGACCTGGGGACGGAGATGCTGCGCTGTGTGTCGGACCTGGGGAGGAGGAAGCGAAGATCTATGTATGTCGGACCCGGGGAGGGCGATGTGAAGATGTATGTATGTCGATCCCGGGGAGGGCGATGCAAAGCTGTATGTATGTCGGACGCGGGGAGGGCGATGCGAAGCTGTATGTATGTCGGACCCGGGGAGGGCGATGCGAAGCTGTATGTATGTCGGACCCGGGGAGGGCGATGTGAAGCTGTATGTATGTCGGACCTGGGGATAGTGATGCGAAGCTTGATGTATGTCGGACCCGGGGAGGGCAATTCAAAGCTGTATGTATGTCGGACCTGGGGAGGGCGATGCTGCGCTGTGTGTCGGACCTGGGGAGGGAGGTGCTGAGCTGTGTGTCGGACATGGGGAGGGAGATGCTGCGCTGTGTCGGACCTGGGGAGGGAAATGCTGCGCTGTGTGTTGGACCTGGGGAGGGAGAGGCTGCGCTGTGTGTCGGACCTGGGGACGGAGATGCTGCACTGTGTGTCGGACCTGGGGAGGGGGATGCTGCGCTGTGTCGGACCTCGGGAGGGGGATGCGAAGATCTATGTATGTCGGACCCGGGGAGGACGATGTGAAGATGTATGTATGTCGGACCCGGGGAGGGCGATGTGAAGCAGACTATACTGCAATCTACTATTTCTTTTTAAAACTACACTATAGCAGATTTATCTTAAACCTCCCCCTATACAAGCAGCTAATTAACATTTAATGTCTTCTCAGAGAGAGAAGCTTCAATACAGAAATACACAGCCCCCCTCCCCCAGCATTGCCATACACTGAGAGCAGACTAGACTGCCATCTACTGTTCATTTATAAGAATACACCATAGCAGATTTATTTCCACAATACATGCTGTTCACTCTAGAATATACAACAAAATACAGGATATAAGGGAAAATACACTGTAAGGCTGAGTTCACATGTTAGTTTATTGTTTAGTTTTTCATATCTGTTATTGTAAGCCAAAACCAGGAGTGCATGAAAAATACAGAAGTGGTGACATGGGAGGCAGTATTTAGTACTTGAGGTGGCTGCACCCCAAAATGTGTCTTCTCAAATGGACCCCAAAATGTGACTGTAGCCCAGAAATGTTTACTAAAAATAATTAGTGTAAAAAAAAAAAAAAAAAAAAAAAATTCCAGTCCCCTTTAAGCCCCCCAAAATTGTAGGGGGTCAAGTAACTCCTCAACTTGCATCTGACCTACCCCCAAAACATTCACGTGTTTCAATATTTGTGTTCAAAGAAAAAGAAAGAGAAATATCGGTCATACACAGATTTCCTACAGAGATACATTGGGCAGCCCTACGGCTGACAGAAGTAGAGGCCTGAAGCCGTACGGCTGCAAAACAGAGCAATGCAATGCACTGAGAACAGACTATGTTTGGGTCAGTTTTTCATATCAGTTATTGTAAGCCAAAACCAGGAGAGGATAAAAAAATACAGACGTGGTGACGTGGGAGGCAGTTTTTAGTACTTGAGGTGGCTGCACCCCAAAATGTATCTTATCAAATGTACCCCAAAATGTCCCCCAAAATGTGACTGTAGCCCAGAAAGAATCACTTGTGGTACATAAAAAAACAGGATTCATTATTTTAGATGTTGAAGGTAGTATTTAGCACTTTGGGGGATGCACCCCAAAATGTCTTCTCAAATGTACCCGCAAAATGTGTCATTTCTAAAAATAATCACTTGGGGGACACAAAAAACAGGATTCAGTAAGTTAGGGGCAGTGGGAGGCAGTATTTATTACTTGAGGTAGTTGCACCCCAAAAAATGTATCTTTTCAAATGGACCCCAAGATGTGAATGTAGCCCAGAAATGATCACAATAAATAACTAGTGTAATAAGTAAAAAAAAAAGTTCCAGCCCCCTTTAAGCCCCCCCCAAATTGGAGGGGGTCAAGTAACCCCTCAACTTGCATCTGACCTACCCCCAAAACATTCACGTGTTTCAATATTTGTGTTCAAAGAAAAAGAAAGAGAAATATCGGTCATACACAGATTTCCTATAGAGATACATTGGGCAGCCCTACGGCTGACAGAAGTAGAGGCCTGAAGCCGTACGGCTGCAAAACAGAGCAATGCAATGCACTGAGAACAGACTATGTTTGGGTCAGTTTTTCATATCAGTTATTGTAAGCCAAAACCAGGAGAGGATAAAAAAATACAGACGTGGTGACGTGGGAGGCAGTTTTTAGTACTTGAGGTGGCTGCACCCCAAAATGTATCTTATCAAATGTACCCCAAAATGTCCCCCAAAATGTAACTGTAGCCCAGAAAGAATCACTTGGGGTACATAAAAAACAGAATTCAGCATTTTAGGGGCTGTTGAATGTAGTATTTAGCATTTTGGAGGATGCACCCCAAAATGTGTCTCCTCAAATGTACCCCCAAAATGTGTCAGATTTCTACAAATAATCAATGGGGGGGGGTCATAAAAAACAGGATTTAGTATTTTAAGGGCTGTGGGAGGCAGTATTTATTACTTGAGGTGGCTGCGCCCCAAAAATGTGTCTTCTCAAATGGACCCGAAAATGTGACTGTAGCGCAGAAAGAATCACTTGGGGGACATAAACAGGATTCAGCATTTTAGGGGCTGTTGAAGGTAGTATTTAGCACTTTGGAGGATGCACCCCAAAATGTGTCTCCTAAAATGTACCCCCAAAATGTGTCAGATTTCTAGAAATAATCACTTGGGGGACCTAAAAAACAGGATTCATTATTTTAGGGGTTATTGAAGGTAGTATTTAAGCACTTTGGAGGATGCATCCCAAAATGTGTCAACTCAAATGTATCCCCAAAGTGTGTCAGATTTCTAGAAATAATCACTTGGGGGGACATAAAAACAGGATTCAGCATTTTAGGGGCTGTTGAAGGTAGTATTTAGCACTTTGGAGGATGCACCCCAAAATGTGTCTCCTAAAATGTACCCCCAAAATGTGTCAGATTTCTAGAAATAATCACTTGGGGGACCTAAAAAACAGGATTCATTATTTTAGGGGTTATTGAAGGTAGTATTTAAGCACTTTGGAGGATGCA